>NC_049994.1:9511232-9590260 GCF_000003815.2 Branchiostoma floridae | reverse complement strand
AGTTGCGGTTTATACTGAAACATTTTGTATGTGGTACCACCGCGACTCGAGATGCATTCGAAATGCACTCGAAAGGCATTGAGGTTTCTTCATACACTAGTGCATTTAGCAACGTACTTACCGTATTTCCAACACTCGGAATAGATGATTTTCGATCGGATAGCAGCAGAATGATGATGGAAAACCTGGTGTAAACTTACCTTCCAGGTTTGAAACGTTATATGTTATGATGAAGCGTACATAAGTTGCACACACGTAAGATTTCTCAACGATCATCATTGTGCCAAGGAAGCTACTCAACGGATGGAAACCCGAATATACATACATATTTATCCATAGTAGAAATAGAACCAATGTTAGTTAATACAACTGAACTTTTCAACTAACAGCAGACAAAACACAATAAATAGATTAAAAAACACATAAGGTTGAATATATGCCATGGAGTATGGTTTCGTCGGTCGACTGCCCGACGATCAGGAGCGGCCGTCAGCGATGTTCCGTCCCGAGAGCTCCGCCAGGAACAGGTAGGTCTTGGCCGAGTTGCAACCTCGACAAGTGTCAAGGAAGCCGGCGGATGGAGACTTGAATCCTACTTTTCTACGTCCCGAGAGCTCCGACAGGAACAGGTAGGTCTTGGCCGAGTTGCAACCTCGACAACTGCCAAGGAAGCCGGCGGATGGTGACCTGAATCCTACTTTTCTAGCCTAGCTACCGTTAAACAAAGTGGAACTAGAACTGGTGTTAGTGAATTTAACAGAACTTTTGAACTGATATCAGACAAAAGACACTTAATGAATAGATTCAAAAACACATAAGGTTGAATATATGCCGTGGCGTATGGTTGGAATATGCCCTGGTCGACTGTCCGATGAGCAGGAATGTCCGATGGCGATGTTCCGACCCAAGAGCTCCCTGGGGAACAGGTAGGTCTTCATGCTTAGTTGCGCCCTCGACAGTACGAGCAGCAGTGTTTCCAGGAAAAAGCCGGCGGACGAAAACCTAAATTTCTAGCATACAAAAGTAGCTATAAATGATGTCTAATTGATAATCAACTTATCGTAATTACGGTGATCTTTAATATGGCGGTAAAATGTATTGTACACGTTTACCATGGACTCAAAAGTCTAAGGATTTAATAAATCCGCCTTGAGGAACCATATAGTAGTAACTCTACTCAAAACATTAATTAATAACAAGAGATTTTACCGGATCAATTCTTGTCTTCCACTTACCGCCAAACACGATAATGTTTTGTTTTGTTTACAACAATCCCCTGTAATCACCCGCGAAAACTCGCACGTCGGCGGGAAACACGCCCTTGTAGTTTCCAGAGCCTAAACAGAAATTCGTTACCCTCATAATTGCGAGCACAAGTAATGTACTAAATAAAGCATCGTATATGTTGATCATGCATAAATTTGACAGAAAGAGACAGTTGGCTCATTCAATGTTTCGGCGGACACGGCTGGTGGACAAAACATTTATTTCTGCATGGGCCCGTCCCTCTTTTAGATTTATCCCGGTTCCTGGTTGCCACAAATTGTCCGTCTTACCGGTCTTTAGATTTCGAACTGCAAGTCTTTCGTTTATTTTTTGCGAGCCATGTTTCGTTGTTCTTCGAACGACAGAACCTCATTTATAGACAAGTATCAAGTTATTTTTGCTGTCAGTTTTTCTCTTTGCTGATTGGCTGTCAAAAATGATTGAATTAGCGTCCTGCAAAGTTTCAGACAGTCCGGCGCGGGCGGCACGATCTTCAAACAACCGCGATCTGTCAATCAAGATCGCGCATCGTGGGAGAGTGTATATTTGTAGTGGCCGTCCTCGGAGCTGCTGTTTCGCGCGCGATCAGAAGCCGATGTATCAAATCGTATAATCTATAGTTCAGTTTCATCCAGATCCCAAACGATTCTCGCTGTTTTTGTTACAGTGCACAAATTTTAGTTAAATCTTCGGCTTAATAAATCGTAGTTTGAACCCGCAGAAAAGTTGTACCGCTAGCATTCATGTTTGTTTACACGTAAGGTACGTTCGGGTCCAACATTTAATTAACATGTGCTTTGCTTTACATTTTGCCGTTTTTTTCTTTGTTCCGTGGATACATAAAAACGCTGACACAGTTTTGTAACATCGGATATCATTGCTAGCTCTTTAAACTGCGTTACAATCATATACGAGTATTCACTTAGCTACTACGTAGATCGCAGTTTTGTGAGCTGTTTTTCTAATCGCACGGACTGTTTCGGCTCGGGAAATTGGAAACTTCTCGTGTTTCCCGTCGAAGTGCGAGTTTTTGAAGCAAGACAAAAAATATTCGTATTTGCCGACAAGTGCAAGACAAGAATCGATCTCGATAAAAGCTGTCATTTATCTGCTAAGGAATATAACAATTGGTTTCTCAGGCCGGCTTTTCTTCACCCGTACCTGGAAATTTTGCATGATCAAAATGTCGATTGTACCCGGCCGTGTCAGACGATTTCCCCGGTGTCATTCTCGACCACGATGCCATTTTCTTACATTTATCAAATGAAACCAGTAGAAAATAACGATCTAACAAATGAATCGCTAAAGCACTGAAAGTCCGTATATAAGTCCCACCCAGTCTCAGATCGGTCGAGCGGTTAGAGCCCAAATAACAACGTGATAAACAACATGGCCACAGTCGGTTCGAGAAGACAACACTGAATTTTTTTTTTAGCAATCAATCTTCAACAAAAATGACTCATACTCTAATGATCTAATCATTGCCAACTCCTTTTAGTCTTATGTGTGTATTTAAGCTGTTCAGAAGAGCAACTTTCCCCTCCCAGAAGCGCGCAGCATATCACCTACATGTAAGCTGCGTATTTCGGGGGTCAACGACCTGCCGCAACATCGCAACGAAAACTCGCACACTAGGAGGTGACAAAATTGCTATTGTCTTGTCGGGGTACAAAATAAACATGAAACCTGACCCCATCTCATACATATCATTAACGCTGACGCTGACTGGTCAGCGTTTGACTCTGACGAATTCTGACGGGCATCTGACGATGTCTGACGGTTTCTGACCAGTCACTGACGATTACTGACGCGTCACTGACGATTTCTGACGCGTCACTGACGCTGACGGGTGTTAACTATGACGCGATCGCCGCTGTAACTACTTTTTACTTTTACTTAATATTTATGTAATCTCCAAGCAGATCCTACAATGGCATAAAATAGTACCAAACTGGCCAAGGAGTGTAGTCAGCCAAGAGGTGTCCATTTGCCATGTAGCGAAACACATTCCTAAGCCGGCTTCACTCCTCTGGTAGCTTTTGATACTATCTTATGCTACCGTAGGATCTGCTTGGAGATTAATATTTATGCATATTCAACATATTGTTATAAGAAAGGTCTTTGTTTTGTAGCTGCAACTGCAAAGGAAAAGTCTGAGGGAAAGTCCTCTTCACCAGAAATCAGTACACAGTCATTTTCGTATAAAAATTTGGTGATAGACTAGACTATTTCATTCTGCTGTTGATTTGTGTTAAGGGATAAGGTTGCTACTTGGATGACTTGATCTTTTTTTTTTTGTATATAAGAAACATCCTGTTTTTAACCCCAATTACCTTTCCATTCCTTTTGCATTTATTCCCAAGAACCTGTCAACTTACCTGTCCATAAGGTTAGCATTTTTGTAGCAAAAAGACTGCTTCTTTCCGTATTTAGGTGCAGGTGATGACAACAAAGAGGAAAAGAAGACAAGTGCAGAACCAGTTACTAACAAGAGTATGTTCAACTTTTTTTGTAATTTCTTCATTTCTTCTCTACTTTGTGGTGATGAGAAATGGTGTAACTTGTGAATGTGTTTTTGCTTATCCTGTTAGAAGACAGTTAACTCCTTACTATTACTTACTGATATTCAACCTACCTACCTAATATTCAACAGATGGTTATAAATAAGATATTTGTTTTCTAGCTGCAACTACAAAGGGAAAGACTGAGGAAATGTCCTCTTCACCAGAAAACAGTATGCAGTAATTTTCCTGGAAATATTTGGTGTTAGACTAGACAATTTCATTCTGCTGTTGACTTGTGTTAAGGCATGAGGCTACATGGATGACTTTATCTTCTTTTTTTTTACCCTGATTATCTTTCACGTTTATTTTCAAAAGCCTGTCAGCTTTACCTGTCCATAAGGTTTAACTTAGCATTTTTATAGCATAAAGACTACTTCTTTCCGTGTTTCGATGCAGGTGATGATGACAAAGAGGAAAAGAAGACAAGTGCAGAACCAGTTACTAACAAGAGTATGTTTAATTTTTTTTGTAATTTCTTACTTTCTCCCCTCTGCTTGGTGATGGTGAGAAATGGTGTAACTTATGAATGTGTATTAGCTTCAGAATCTCCTGTTAGAGGATTGTTAGCTCCTTCTTACTTTCACTTAGTAATACCTATATTCAACAGATTGTTATGAATAAGATCTTTGTTTTCTAGCTGCAACTACAAAGGGAAAGACTGAGGAAATGTCCTTTTCACCAGAAAACAGTATGCAGTAATTTTCTTAGAAATATTTGGTGGTTGACTAGACAATTTTATTCTACTGTTGATTTGTGTAAAGGGAGAGTGGGAGAATAAGGTTACTACCTTAAGTTTGTAAATGGTTGATTTTAATGAATTTTCTTTATCAGGGACCTGTGACCTTATATGTACATGTACAATGTAGTTATCATATGTGTAGGAAAAAGAATGATTATAATATTACCAAATTTAGGTGACAACGATGATGATGATGATGAAGATGATGGAAAGAAGGTCCAGGCAACATTGGTTACCAACAAGAGTATGTTCACCTTTTGCAATTCCTCTTCTACATTGTACATGGTGGTGGCTGGAAATGGTGTAATGTGTATATTATTAACTTCTCCTGTTTGATGACAATTAGTGTCTTCATTATACAGGCATAAATTAAACATGATATAGTAAATTTGGTCTTCGTTTTGCAGCTGCACCTTTAAAGGAAAAAGCTGATGGCAAGTCCTCTACACCAGAACACAGTATGCAGACATTTTCTAAACATATTTGGTGATATTCAGAACTGTTTTGCCTGATGTAGTTTTTTTTTAGAGAAATTAGGGACAAGGCTGCTAGATTTGTAAATGACTGACTGTTTGTTTCTTCATATCAAATCTTATCATACTCACATCTCTTTTCACAGTGGCCTTTACATAACAATTTGTACATCTACCTTTTGTTAAATGCAGCATAAAGAATGATTGTTTCCATATTTAGGTGATGATGATGGAAGTGAAGATGAAAAGACCCATCCAACAACGGTTACTAACAAGAGTATGTTAACCCTTTATTTATTCTCTTTCCTCCTACAATGGTGGTGGACAGTTAACTGCTCTATTGCAAAATTATGTTGAACAGATTATTGAAAATAACATATTTATTCTGTAGCTACAGCTTCAAATGGAAAATTGCCTTCAGCACAAGAGAAATCAAGTGCCACTACCAGTGATGGTAAAAAAATCATGTTAAATTCTAATTTTTGTCGTGTCTTAACCAAAATGATATCAAAACTAACTTATTTCTTTCTCCCTGTTGATTCCTTAATTCTCTCCATCTTTTAGATGTGTTACAAATCTTCTGCATTATAGGAAATGTAGCTGAAAAGCAAATTGAATGTGTTTATTTTACAGCTGCCCGCAAAGAGAGCCATGGAAACAGCAATGTTTCCTCGAAGAGTATGTAACCCTTGTTCTAGTTTCTGGTGATGGGGGTGCACGTGGGTGAAGAATTGTTGATATTTCAATTTATTCATTGAAATAGTTTGAAAGAAATCTTGTGCTGGGTGTACAGGAATGTTCAAACATTTTGAGTTGGTGTAATTGTTGCTTTCCACCTGGTTGTCACTCGAGGATTGTAGACAGGCAGTGTCAAGAGAAATTGGAGTTGTTAGAATGAAACTGGAAGAGAGCAAACTGAAAATCTAAGGCACAGAAAAGTGGTACCATTTAACAATATAGATTTAAAATCTATTAAATAAATATTCATCCAAGTATCTAGAGAGTCCAAACTCTCAGAAGTCATCTTCCTGAATTTAAAGAAATTTCTGTCAAGCGTAGATTATGAATTAGAGAATTTTCTTGTTCACAGCCAAGTTCTTCCTAGAGAAGATACAAGACAGCAAAGTTGATTCCCCACCTTCAACAAAGAATACACGTATGTGTCTATTAATGATATGACCAGCACTGAATGTGCTAAATGAAATTTTAAGATTGTGCTGACTTTTACATTTCCATTATACTTTTATGAAAATGGATTATTAAAAGAGTGCTTTGAATGTCAACAATATGCCTTAAGCAGCTGACTTTAATCATTTTTTTGCCACATACTAAAGCTGTTCCATCAGATGTTACAAAGGAGAGCAAAGTCCGCTCGTTGAAGAGTATGTTATACCCTCTTATACTTTGAGAATTTTTTTTTAAATTCATCAACTCCATTTAGTATGGTGAGGTAGATTGTCAATGTACAAGTGCTCCGTAAAAACATTTTGTGCATGGGGTTATGGATGCATGGTAGTGAGAGTCACAATTTTACATTTCTTCTGTCAATTATAAAACACTAACTTATCAAACATTATTATAAAACAATATTATGATGAATAAGATCATTACTTCAATTTAAAACAACATTCCTTACTATACAGGCAGATTTGCTGACAAATACAAAGAAAAAGACAGTGGAGTCCCTTTCTCAAAGAAGGGTAATTATGTGATATATGATTATGATGCGTTTCTTTTTTCTCGGGTATTAAGGTGTTTGTGTCACATTTATGAACTATTCAACTACTTAGGAGGGTGAAAGGGTGTTGCATGATTTTTATAATTATTATATTATTTTAGCATAGACTGTGACTGAATACTCTGATATTCATCTCTCAGCTGTGCTCACAAACAAGTCAAAGGAAAGCAAGGAGTCCCTTAAGAGTATGTGTTTGTTTCTTAAGATGTAATTTTTTGTCTAACTTGCACTGATTTTTTCACCTTCAAATATATGTCTTCTGCCGTGTATCAGTGAAAACTGACATTAATTTGAGCCATTTTTCATACACATAGCTGCTACTGTAAAGGAGACTACAGACGAAAAGATCTCTTCTCCACAAAACAGTATGCCATACTTTTTAAAAGGTATTTGGTGATGGATAGAACTTTTAAATCAATATTCAACACGTGAAGTCTGGGTATTCAACATATTTTTGCACCATGCCTCCTTTTAAAAAATATCAAAAGGGTTATAAAGGTTGTTGTTTTGGGTGTAGTTTTGTGAATGTGTATTTTCTAAATGTATTTCATTTCACAGCTGTCCAAGCGGACAAGGCAGAAGACAGCAAAGTTCCTTCTTCACTGAAGAGCACATGTATGTGTTGTGTTTTGACCTCTTAGGTGTACATTAATATCATTTTAAGACAACCTGTAGGATTTTACACATAGTTTTTATTCTAGACCTATTTATTAGGGGAATGAAAGGATATGATTATGTAGCTACATGTACATGACATATAATTGTATTCCTCTCACAGCTGACTCAGTGGATAAGAAAAAGGACAGCAAAGTTTCTACCACATTGAAGAGTATGTGACTGTTTATTTCTTGATTATGCAGTGATTTCTAGAATCTTTTACTGACTTTCAATGACAGTTATATCAATTATTTCTTACTTCAACAGACAAAAATTAAACATAAGCTTTTTTTTATCATAGCAACAACTACGAAGGAAAAAACAGACACAAAGTCCTTGCCTCCAGAAAACAGTATGCCACACTATTTACAAGTATTTGGTGATGGGCTGAACTGTTTCAGATGTGGCATTTGTATCATCTATTTCTTAAGGACAAAAATTAAACTTAATTTCTTTATTTTTTTTATGATAGCAACATCTACGAAGGAAAAAACAGACAGAAAGCCCTTGCCTCCAGAAAACAGTACGCAACATTCTCTCCAAGTGTTTTGTGAATTGGACTTATCTGTTTGAGCTGTGACATTTGTATCAATTATTTCTTGGGGACAAAAATTAAACACAAGTCCTTTTTTTATCATAGCAACAACTACGAAGGAAAAAACAGACGAAAAGTCTTTGCCTCCAGAAAACAGTATGCTACATTCTTTCCAAGTATTTGGTGATGGGCTGAACAGTTTCATATCGTAATCTAAGTCATTTAGAGCAGCATACAATGTTCAAAAATGTATGTAGTAATTCTGCCTTAAGTATTTATACATATGTATTAAGTGAGCAAAAGGAAGTGATTTAATTTTTCATAAGTTCATTGACCACCATATATTTATTCCTCTCAGTTGCTCTCAGAGACAAGGCAAAGGACACTCCAACTTCAGTGAAGAGTATGTTATTATTTTTTGACATGCTACATGTATGATATTCAATCTCTGTTTTACTACTTACTTAATTTTTACCATCATATAGATTTTATATCCACTACAAATATATAAGTACCTGTCATACTACCTCTGGTGTCCATATCAAATAAAACTCTTTGTTTTGTAGCTGCACCTGCAAAGGGAAAAACAGAGAGAAAGTTCTCTTCCCCAGATCAAAGTATGCTGTCATACTTTTTACTAAATATGATTGGTGATTGACAGAAGTACAAAAGGTTTCTTTTGTGTTTGCCTGTAAAGATTGTGGGTTGGTAATGCCAGGGTTGCATGGTTGTACTGTAGGGGACTGCCAAGCATGTGATTTCCCTTTGGTTGTTTAGAGTATATACAATAAAGATTGAATATTGGTGCATTTTGCTGAAATTTCTGCCATTTGGATGTGTAGAATTTGTATCACTAATATTTTTTAAAGCTGACACTGAAACATCCATCTCTTTCACAGCCAAGTCCTCAAAGTTTAAAGATTGGGATACTCTGTTATCGCAAAAGTGTATGAAATTTTTGTTTTAATTGTTTGGTGCTGAAGGCAATGAAGTTACTTTCTAGGGGGTGCTGGGGAAAGGGGCTTAAGTGCAGTAATACTGAATGATTACTATCAGGTGTCTTTAATCAATGATTTTGCTTTTACACTTCCAACTGTGTATTTTATGCGACTTCCCTTCCATTTTACTATAGGTTTCCGCTGGGTCTTTGGCAATTTTGCATGATTTATCTTTTTCATCTTTTTTTTATGGTGGTCTTTCTCAAATGACCATGCATGGCATACCACTTTTCATTGTGGCAATGTCTGAAAACTTCTACATGTATAGGTATACAGTCAAACCTGTCTATAGCGGCCACTCAAGGGACCGGACAAATTTGGCCCCATAGACAGGTGGCCTCTGTATAGAGGTGGCAACTTGTAGATAAAATACCCAAGGGACTGACAAAAAGTGGCCACTATGGACAGGTGGCCCCTCTGTAGAGGTGGCCTCTAATACAGGTTTGACTGTAGTTTACTTGAAACTGAATATTATCGAATATCTTTCACAGCACCTACAAAGGACAAAGACAGGAAGTTCTCTTGGTCAGAAAAGAGTATGCAATAATTGTTGTTGTTCTCGCTAGAATCCATTAGTGATAGAGGCAGAAGAACTCCTTTAAGGTTATTTGCCAAAGTGCTAACTGCTGCTTTTTCTTAGGCTGTACTTAGTCCTTGAGTTTTCTTGTGCCATGGTGATATTGCCTACATGTTCATGTACATGTATTACTTAGAGACAAGGTGCCATAACAAATGTTCATGCTTATGTATGTTACATACTTTCATTGCATTTTCCTTTATTATTGCTAGCTTTGAAGTTCTGTATGTTGACCTAAGTAATGCACGATTTCTCTTTGGAGCAAAAGGAATAAGCACTTTGCATTTTTTTTCCAGATTTTGTTTAGGGTGGAGTTGCTCAGAGAGCCATGCACAGCGTATTGCTTTTTTTACTTGACAATGTACTTTAACTTGTTTTAAGTTCTGTAAACTTAAACTAAATTAAGCAATTTTTTTTTCAGCAAAACCTTTAGCAACACCACCTAAGGATATCGAAGACCAAAAATCAACACCTCCTAAAGATATTACTACAGACCAAAAGTCAACACCTCCTAAAGATATTACTACAGACAAAAAGTCAACAGCTCCTGAAGATATTACTACAGACAAAAAGTCAACACCTCCTAAGGATATTACTACAGACAAAAAGTCAACAGCTCCTAAAGATATTACTACAGACAAAAAGTCAACACCTCCTAAAGATATTACTACAGACAAAAAGTCAACACCTCCTAAAGATATTACTACAGACAAAAAGTCAACACCTCCTAAAGATATTACTACAGACAAGAAATCAACAGCTCCTAAAGATATTACTACAGACAAAAAGTCAACAGCTCCTAAAGATATTACTACAAACAAAAAGTCAACAGCTCCTAAAGATATTACTACAGACAAAAAGTCAACAGCTCCTAAAGATATTACTACAAACAAAAAGTCAACAGCTCCTAAAGATATTACTACAGACAAAAAGTCAACAGCTCCCAAAGATATTACTACAGACAAAAAGTCAGCAGCTCCTAAAGGTATTACTACAGACAAAAAGTCAACAGCTCCTAAGGACATCACAGATAAAAAGTCAACACCTCCACAAAAGTGTAGGCAATTTTTGTTCCAAATGATTTGGTGATGGATGCAACAAAGTTGCATTCAGTTAGTATATATAAGGTAGTTTTTTAAAAAAAAGAGGGGTTGTAGTTTCTTATCACTTCTTAACAGAAATGTTACCTTACAACTGCATAATTTTCCAGTGGTAGCCAAATGTTTGAACTAAAGTAATTGCATGGTAATTTTTTTTCAGGTTATGTTTTGGGTGGTGGTTCACAGAGAGTCATGCATGGCATATCATCCTTTTCTTCCACAGCTTTGGTGGAAATACCTGAAGATGCTTGAAATATTAAGTCAAGACTTTTCTTTCCTTCCAGTTGTGACCCCGGACAGTGGTGTGGATGTGGAGTCCCCCTCCAGCCAGAAGAACAGCAGGAAGTCCAGCCGCTCCAAGAGCTTCAGTGAGGATGAGGAGGAGGAGGGGAGGAAGAGGACGGGGAGTACCACCAAGGCCTCCGATACTCCTCAGCAGCTGCTGTCAGTCAAGGAGAGAATGGCCATGTGAGTGACCTTAACTGAAGAATCATAAATGACTGAGTTTAAGTGGATGGATGGATAGATGAATGATTAATGATGATGAGAAGGATAGGAGGAAGAGGCAGGGGAGTACCACCAAGCCCTCCGATACTCCTCAGCAGCTGCTGTCAGTCAAGGAGAGAATGGCCATGTGAGTGACTAGAACTGAAGAATCATAATGGATAAATAACTAAGTGTGTAAGTGGATGGATTGATAGATGAATGATTAATGATGATGAGAAGAATAGGAGGAAGAGGCAGGGGAGTACCACGAAGCCCTCCGATACTCCTCAGCAGCTGCTGTCAGTCAAGGTGAGAATGGCCATGTGAGTGACTAGAACTGAAGAATCATAATGGATAAATGAGTGAGTGTGTTTAAGTGGATGGATGGATAGATGTATGATTACATGAATGAATGAATGAATGAATGAATGAATGAACAAAAGAAAAGTCTGAGAATGGATTGTAGTATGAAATGGGATAACATTTAATTAATAGTGAGTCCTCTGGTAAATTGTGTACACCTATACTTATGCATATCTCTCCTGCTATACTCTGTTGTTTGTGTATTTCACTGCTTAATATGATTGCAACATATGTAACTGATGTTTCTGTCCATGATTATTGTATCTTGCAACTTAATGTGTCAATTAAAACTGTCTGCTCTTTTAGGTTTGATATTCTCTCTGATTATTTTTGTAATCAATAGTGCTTTTGAATCAACACTTGCCCTCCAACTACATTTTGTATATGATATAAGTCTAACAGCAAAGTTTACATAAATCTCATAAATGGTTGTTAAACATCTTATCCACTCATGATCATGAATAGAGAGACGAAGTAAAATTGTTAAAAATCCGTCCATTATATCCAGGAAAGAAGCTTGTATTCATAAAGAGGTTGTTTTTGCATTGGGCCAAAATCAATGTCATAAATTGAATTTAATGAAATAGTCATGCAAATGAGTAATGCTTTCATATGATTGGTCAACTGAATCAGAATGAAGAAACTAGTACTGCTTTGTGATTGGTCCATTTCTAAACAATCAAGATGTGAACAGTTGGAGGGACAAGTCTTGAACACCATGTGCTGTAGATCATTCTTGCAGATGTACATAAAGTTTTGGATATATTGAACTTCACGTAACATCATAGCAAGTATTCAATATTTCAACTTATGTACATCTGTTTCTTTCTGAAACACTTGTATCTTGTGTTTGCCTCTATTCTTGACATGTTGTGTTTACTGTCTCCTTTGTTGTTGACTTTCCTCTACTTTTACTGAAACTATCGTAGGTACCGCCAGTCTGCTGAACACCCAAGCTCTGAAAAGATAAAGGTCAAAAGTAACAGGTGACAAAAAATATTCAACATTTGCCTGCTGTGGTGATTGCTTGTGTGCCTCCGAACACCCCAATGTCATGGTTTGTTCCACTATCAGACAATTATTAAGATGGTTATTGTCTGATTTTGGACCATACGACATTGAAGAGGGGGTGTACTTTAGATTAAAGGATGTCATAATGGTGTGGTTTTGCTGTGCTAATTTTCACGTATGCACCCTAGATAGACAGATGTGTTTTCTGGACCCCACTCTTTATACAGCCTGTGCATATACATGTATATTATAGACAAGGTGATATTCTCGTACTTAAAAGTTTTTTTGTGTATAGAGCTACTAATTTACACACAGGCAGCTTAAAATTTGAAAAAGGTTAGGAAGTTGCAATGTTACCAAGTTACTTAAAATGTGGAAGGATACTTCAAAAATCTGTTTGACTCTAAGCCATGTATTTTAAGAGTTTTCTTTAAGTTAGTTTCATGCACAGTATTTCAAGACCAACTGAAAGAAGATGCTTTCCACATAGACATTGTGTAATATTTTCTGTCAATATTTGTAGACAGTAGTTTAGTCTCCAGTTTTAGTTACATTTTCCCATATAAACCCTCCTAGGACACCCATAATGCCCAAATCAGCCCAGAATGTGATGTCCCGAATGGAAAGGTGACTAATTTGGAAATTGGTGTTAGGCTGCTGGTTATGGGTCATCTTTGAATAATCAAAGCATCTATTAACAAAGTTAAAACTTAAATAGGAAATGGTGATGGATTATGCTTCTTTTTTTTACATCAAACTGTTAACCAGCCAATTGATAGTATTACATATACTCTTTGAAGTGTAATGATTCATGTACTTACTACATGTAACCAGTAAATATTGTATAATATTGTATTTCAGAAATATTCTCTTCCAAGTTTTATGACCTCAATCCTAATACTTTGTGTATTCTTGTGGAGAATTCCCCTTTCTTCCTCTTCCCTGCCTTGGAATGACGTGGTGCATTGCATGTACTTATTGGGCTTATGGTTTGATAGCTAAGATTTACTAACATGCCAGTCATCCTATGATATAAAATTTCCAATGCACATGTAGATACGATATACGATAGTTTGAAGATAGGTTTCATCTCCTAGATTTTCGTATACCAGATAATTTCTGTATGTTCCCATAGCTGGACAGCAGTAAGAAAAGTTTTTGATATATTTCTTATATTTTTTATATATTCTTATACTTTCTTAGGTATCAGAGTGAGATCAGTTCATCTGGGGAAGCCCGTAAGTCCACCGGCGGCGACGACAGGAAAACGGTTGCCACGGGAACCCTGGCCGACCTCCGCAAGCGTTGGGAAAGCGGGGACCTCCTGACGTACCAGGAGAAGGAGTCCACGTCAGGGACGACCACCGGAGATGAGATGGAGGAAACGGTTGTGAAGAGCACCACCCAGTCCCACAAAGCCATCATCAGGCAGGAGGAAGCCATTGTCGCCCAAGAAATCAAGGCAGGCAGGACCAAGTCTCATGGCTACAAGAATTACGACCAGAAGCCAAGGGACAGTCAAGGGATGCGTGCTTCCTCCTCCGACCACGACATGAATGGCGTCGTTGACAACGGCAGGTCGTCGCCGTATGGAGACGAGGAATTTGAACAGTCCAATTTCGAAAGTGGACGACGGAGTTCCACCGGCGATGTGGAGGTTGTGAAGTCGACCACACCAACTGCAGATGACCGGGATCTTGTGAAAGCTGGCACCGCCTCCAATCTCAAGAAGAGGTGGGAGAGCGGAGATCTTCAGAATTACAGGGAGCGATCTGGTTCCTCTTCCTCTTCGAGCAGCGAATCAACCAACGACGCAGAAGAAGAGTCTGTAAGCACCGTTACCTCCTGGTCCGTGGAGGAAACCAAATCAGCTGCCCCGAAACCTCAACCAACTCCAAAAGAGGTGCCCCAGCCAGAGCGCCGAGAGATGAAGAAGTCAGAAAGCCTCAAGAAGCGGTATGAAGAAAAGTTGGAGAAGAAAGAAGCGAAGGATGAGGAAAGAGAAGAAGCACCTCGGAGGGCTCTGAATAGGGCACCAAGCTTTTCCAGGACAATGGCAGCAAAGTTTGAGAAGGGCGCTGTCCGAAGTCGCAGTAGCTCTAGCAGCTCCAGCTCCCAGGAGCAGGATCTGGATGCGGAAGTGGTTCGTGCCACATCTCACCATCACAAAGAGAAACCTGACAAGGTGGGCTTTGCGTACTTCTTTCTTTTGAGGCTATGTTGGTTTATTTTCCTACTTTTTGGACATTACATATTAGAACTTCAGCAAGAGATGAGAACAGAAATTTTGACTTGGCTTGAATCTGGCCTCCTGAGACTTTTTGTATTATAGTTCAAAATTTCTGCCCAAACTTTATTTTTATGTGCATCCTCTAGTGCTGATTTGTTTCTTTAACTCCAATAGCCTACCAGCTGAATTAGTCAGGAGAAAGGAAAAATGAATTTGTCAAGCGCAGGAAAAAGATACATCCACACGGGCAAATGAAACGATCAATATGATTTTTATATTTTGTTTATCACATAATTCATTCATTTCTTACACCTGCCTTGTACTTTGTACCTCGTCTTTCTTTTTCTATCGTACATATGTTGAAGTTTTGTCATCAACGTCTTATAGGTTGACACCCCTGACAACGAAGGTAGTTCAGATGTGGATGAAGAGGTGAAAACATTTGTCAGTTGATCCTGGTGTTGGCCTTCTTTGGTGGCAAATTGGAAACCGTTGCTGTTATATGTCCATGAATTGTTTAAAAGGGATCATGGTGCTTTGATATGTAGACATCATCAGTGTGTGAAATGCTTTAAAATTTTCAAAGCCTCAAAACTTGACACTTAACTACTGACTGTATGTTATGGATGACATCCCCTGGTGATGTAAGACTAAGCAAAAGAATTAATTGTGCACATTTTTTATAGTTTGACAGAAGTTACAACTGTGTCATACTATTTTCTCATTTTGTGGTAGGTGTGTGAAGGCTTCACAACGACTTCCCAGTTTCCAGAAACTTGTCTGGGGAGTCCGTCATTGTCAGATATCGCTGCCCAACTGTCAAAAGGCGGGATATTCCCTTTCCTCTTACACAGCCCCAAACCAAAACATGTGAGGATGTCATCCACAAAATCTATTCTGTGTGGTCAGACTAGCAAAAGCAGATCAGTTATTGTTTTCTTTTCTCTCAGTGGGCAAACTTTGGTTGTTGAAAATTACACATAGATTTGTATGCAGGTATCTCCTAAGTTCATGTAAATGGGTATTTCACACACTTACAATTTTCTGGTCTGCAGTAGGGGTGGCAGCATTTCAGCATGGTTTGGGAGTAATTTGGTTTCTAATGTTTGAAAGAAAGGTGTGGTGGCAAGAGCAAGGTGATCTGGTGTTGAAAAGAGAGAAGAACTTTATATCGTCAATACTTCCGGATTTCTTCCACAGAATGCCCATTTTTCATCAACATTTCAGGTTTTGACCAGGCAGTTGTGCTAGAATTCATGGGACATGTGCACTGAACATTTCTTACAAATGATGCAAGCTGATCATGTCTTACTTGTAACTGAAGAACTAAGGTATGATAGCATTGATTGTTTGTATGTGTTTCTTTTAGGTTGTTAATCTGGGTCTGTCTGCCCGTCTGAGATCGATGTTTGAGAAGGGAGATGTGCACAATATCGAGGCTCCTGCCAGGAAGAGTCCAGTGGCTATCCCTAGGAGCACCAGCACTCCTGACATCTCTAAGGCAGGAAGGTGGGAAAACCCAACTTTATCTCATTCTGCTTAATTTTACTATACTCAGATCAATACATGTACATGTTTAGTACTGTACAGATAGCAGTATATTATTCATACCCATCATTACTTTTTAATCAATTCTGTTCTGTGAAAAGGGTTTTTAAAAATTTTTTTAAAACTCTTAACAAGTTAAAAACATGAATGTGAATCTAATTTTAACCATCTCCCCTCAGGAGGGACAGTACCAGCAGCAGCAGTAGTGAGGAGGGGGAAGCCCACGCTGTGAAAACTAGCTTCAGCGATGATGAAGCTGAAATTCGCAAGGCTGAAATCAAAGGTAAATCCCCCTGTTTGTCTAATAAACTAGGATAAATAACTTCTTGCCTTTATAAACCAGCTCAAGCAAGAGGAGGGTGTACATAAGTTGTTTTTTCCCCTTTTTGAGTGAGGGGGTATTACTTGACTAAAGACTCTTATCTAATTCTAACTGCAATGCAATCGACATTCAGAATACAATCCTTCTCTCTCTCTCTCTCTCTCTCTTCTGGAGAAGAAGATAACAAACCTTGAATATGAATCAACAAAGAAAGATTCTTTCATTCATGCATACAAAGTAGATAATGTGATGTTGTTCATAAAAGCAGTTTCCCTGAACTCTTTAAGATGACTGTCTGTCCTTCCTTGTGACATGCAGGCCCCTCTGCCAAGTCCCTGAGAGCCATGTTTGAGACCAGTAAGACAGAGGACTCAGGACCTACTGCAGTTCCCAAGGCCAAACCAAAGGTATGTCTTAATCAAGCAGCTATCCCTCAGAACTTGCTACGTATGAAGATAAGGGCCAGAATTCCCAATAGATAAGGAGAGTCATTTTAACTACGGCCAGCTTTGTTGGCAGAAAAAGATTTGCCTAAAATCAGCTTTAAAAAATGACTCTGTGTAATTTCTAGATTTGTTGTTATCATGATACATGTAATAACCTAAGTATTATTGAATCCTGTATCCAGAGCATTTCCCTGTTTAAAACACCACCCATGGAGAAGTGCAGGGCCTGTGGGAAGACTGTCTATGCCATGGAGAAGATTGCCACAGACCACGACACGTTTCACAAGAGTTGCTTCAAGTGTGACCAGTGCAAGAAAGTACTCAGGTATAGATCAAAAGCCAAATATAAAGTCCATATAGAATTGCACATGACATTGTTAGCAATCCCAAAGCTGTAAATATTTCATGTAGTTTGTACGTCTTGTTTTTAACTGTTCAGGAAGATCAGCTACCTACATTTTAATGTAGGTAGCTAATGGGCTGAATAAAGTTTCCAAAGTTTCCCAAAGCTGATACTATGGAAAAATTGACTTTGTTTAGAGCATGTGCCTTGATACTTAGAATTTCTGACAGATTCTCTATCTGTTATTTGTGATAACTGCCAGTTTTGCTAAGAATGTTGCCTGATTTTATGTTACACCTAAGTTTGGGGAAACGTCTTTACTGTTTGCATCACATACATGGTATTTCACGGCAGTTTCTGTGTGTTGTTTAAGAATTTGCTCTTCAATAAACACCTAACATATGTTGGTCCCTTTGCAGTTTGGGTACTTTTGCTGGTATTCATGACAAGCTCTACTGCAAGCCCCACTTCAAGCAGCTCTTCCAGTCCAAGGGCAACTATGACGAGGGCTTCGGCCACTCGCAGGCCAAGTCCAAGTGGGCCCCGAAATCCGACAGTCCCGAGGAGAACGCCCAAGAAAAGCAGCAGATTGAGGAGGTTGCGGAAGTGAAGCAGCCTACTCCTGTGAGGCGGCCCAGAAGCGCTGATCTCGAGGAGTTTGATGACAAGCCTTCCGTTCAGGACGACCAAGATGATGAGGAATTTGAGGCGAGGCGTCCTGTCCCTGCAAAGCGACAGAGCCTTCCTAAAAGTGAAAGTTCCTCAGAGAGTGAAAAGGAGGAGGAAGAAGAGGTGGTGACCAGAAGAAGCCGGTCCTCATCTTCAAGCAGTGATAGGGTGGCCAAAGGTCGTAGCCATTCCGCAAGCAGCGGGGAGGGGAGCAAAGGTCGTAGTCACTCCGCAAGTAGCGAGGAAAGGCGCACCAAGAGGCGGTCCGGTTCATCGTCAAGCATGGATGAAGAAGACAGGCGGCAGCGCGAGCTTTCACTGAAGGAAGGGAGTGTAGAAGAGGAGATTAAACGGGCTCGACTCTACCGCCAGAAACTTCTACGGGAGAGTTCTCAAGACGAGGAGGACTGTTAAGTCCCCTTCCTTGTCCATATGTCTGTTTTGCCTACTTTGATCTTTGAGTGCGCAAATGATTCTAGGATTTCCGCTGTTGCTTCACAGTTCAATGTAGGTTTTGTGATTTGTCTTCTAATTGTCTGTACTTTCCTCTGATCTTAACTATGTCACATCGTACTCTAACCCAGCATGGATTGAAGGAGGCAAACCTCTCAAGAATTTGTGCATGAACATGTTGTCTTTTGCCAGTGCCAGCTGTAGTGTATATAACAACTACTGTACCTAATGTGCCATAAACAGAGTATTACAATTTCTATCCCTAAAGACTATTGCAGGAGACTAAAAAATGTATAATCTACTTGATTGAAATAGTCATATCTGGCTTTCTGTCTACATTGTGTGTTTGCAACAGCCTTTCTCTCAAGCTTTGCGTAGCAGTGCCACCTGGCAGACTTGTACAGTATTGCAGTTCAATGCACTTGTTATAAGATACTGATTAATGGCATGAAAGTGCTGCTACATGTAAGGGTTCATGATTGCTGGAATCGATAATGAAAATGCAGTGGAAAATGTTTCACACCAGAATGAAATAGCAGCAAACTTTGTGCAATGAATGAATAATGTTTTTAGTACATTGCCAAAGAGATGGTGTACTCTTGGGGTTTGGGAAGAGGGGTTTTGTATGAAGATCTGCATGACAGTATTGTCCGCAATGATGCAATAAGCTGGTAAATGTAAAATGCACTTCAATTATGAGGTATAGAATTGGGGAAAAACAGGCATGGCTCTGCATTGTTCACTACAGCGAATGCCTAGTTACAGTAACTAATTCAAGATTTTGTCTAATTGTAGTAATTAGGACTGAGGCACATGTATTACTCAAGACATATAGAGAAAAACAATATTTCAAGAGTAGCTTGTTTGGTATACAGTATGCAGGGAATGTATAGATTACCAACTAGTCATGGATTAAGTATTACGGAAAAACTTCTAACAGAGTTCATAACATTGTATGTCTACTTGATTTATTATCTTGATAACACTATATACCATTTAGATTCCTCTCAAGCTGGGCTTGATAACCTTTTGGGACATAGTACATATACTTACCAGCAAATGTGTTTCACAGCTCTGATTGGCTAGAGATCGGCAAATCACATGGCTCCAATTACCATATCTGTTTCATACATTCCAATGAGTGGGCAAATATGCAGCTGAAGGTGACATCACAAAATGACTAACCTTGGACTAAAACCTAATTGTTGTTTCCATATTATGAAACTGAAACCTTGCCATTTATGTATCGATAGGAATGTTATTGTAAACAACAACCACAGATAATCTCAGATTGGTCTTGGGAGTTATGTATAAAATATGTTAAAGAAAAATGATAATTTTCACATTGTTGTTTTTTATGTTTATGTTATCTTTCCAAAAAGGTGGTTCCTTGCTATTGTTATTTTGTTAAAACATTCCTATGAAAAATTTAATTCTCTACTTAACAATCTCTATCTACTTACCAAATTTCTACTTAATGCCATAATGCTTAACGGACATGTACGATTACTGCTTACATTTTGAATACTGTTTTTGTGCATGCTTTTAAAGGAATTCGTAATAGATAATAATAAGGTGATTTGAAATTCATTCCACATGGGACATTCCAACTTGTGATTCATGTTTTTGCTAAATGACCTGCTTTGCGAAATGTTGCATTAATATATCCCTGAATATTTTTTGCATTTTGATGTATACTAGATTGCTACAATGTATGGGAACACATATTGTTATGCTTAGTCAAGGCTAGCCTGGTTTATTTACACAATACATTTAATAGAGATTTTGACCTGGAGATAATATTCTAAGAGAAATAAAAGTTTCCAAAGATTTGAGGTGATTAAACTTCACTGATCAAGATATAAGCTTTACATTGTATAAAAGTAGAATGTTCTGAGCGTTTTATTCAAAATTTTGTAAAGCGTATAATAAGGTTCATGGAATAAAGGAAATGATTTTCACATATTGTTTCCACTGCATGTTATTATCATCAGATCTGACGACGTTTGTGACATCTTTGTTATCATTCACTTGTATTTGTACTTCCGGTTTCTCACTGCTTGACAATACTGAGGCGTATATTGACCTGACGCACAATGACAGGTAGGTAGTACCTCTTTGCCACCGATTGTTTCCGAGAAACGCATAAGAAACTATCAAACCAATCGTACCGATTTAAGACTTTTAATGTGTTCTTACAACATTTAGCTATTCTGTAAATGGGAAATCCTGGCTTTAAAGACACTAAAATTTCCACTGTATTGTATGTGTATAAGATAGGTATAAGTAGCCCGTTTCAGTTGGAAACATTGTATTTTCTGTGCATTTTGTTTGTTTTTGGTCCGCAAAGGTCCATAAGTACATCAAATGTGGACACCTTTTGGACTATGGAAGTTCACACTTCAAATGTCATCTTACCTATGACTCCGTTTGTTTTTGCCATGCTGTCTTTTAGCCGACCTCACCCTTAACACTGAATGGCATTTTTTTCCATGTAGTACATACATTGTACATGTTCAGCGCTCTCTCTTCAAACATTTTCTGTAACATCATCAAAATCCACCTCTCGTGATCCGTATTTTATTTCGACTCTTTGTGAATAACCCTTCTCTGTTCTTGTTCAGTACACAATGTTTGTAGTTTGCATCTCTATTCGCTTTTATTTTGAATTATGTTTGATTTCTGGAAATTTTAAACAGAGTTGCAAAGAGATGACAATGTTTAATCGTGATGTGTCTGTTTAGCGTCTAGTGAATCACAATGGCCGACAAGCCAACCCCAGCCGAGGCACCGCCTCCCCAAGTACAGGTGGGTACAAGATATGCTCTAGTACGCTGTAGGAGAGTCTGACTGCCAATCAGTGGCTGCATGTCTTTCAAATATTTGTCCTTCTGTGTGTTTATTTTCATGTCTACGTTTTATCGGAGGCAGGTCGGGATATGGGATAGGTTCGTTCTGAAGAGAAACAATCATTGGTGCAGAGCTGTGCAAATTTGTATCTTACTATAGATAATTAATAAGCTGGGAACAGTGGTATACTTATTTTCACCATGAGAAGGCTACCACAAGAGCTGTCGAATGTTGACGTCATGTCATACGTTGCCTAAAGGGCTATAAATCGTAATTGAGAAGAAAACGTACATCACACGTTGTCTCGTTGCAACCGTTGTCACGCACGTCAGATGATACCCATTTTTTAAAAAAATGATACTAAAAGTACGTTTTCCCTTGATTGCTTTCAACATTTAGTCACAAATATTTTCCTTGTGATGAAACTACCGCAACCGACACCCCCCCCCCTACAATTTGTTGTCTCATTGCAACCGTTGTCACGCACGTCAGTTGATACCCATTTTTAAAATGATACTAAAAGTACATTCTCCCTTGATTGCTTTCAATATTCAGTCACAAATATTTTCCTTGTGATGAAACTACCGCAACCGACCCCTCCCCTACAATTGAAAGCTTCAAAAATTAACCTTACCTTTCCTCCATTTACACAGCTACCTTTCTTACCCACCCAACCGCAGCAATGAGTGAAAACTATAATTACTCCATTTCCCCCAACATGGAGACGACAGATGATTCTTTTCTTTCTGTTAAGGAGGCGGAGCCGTCTCAAACCCCTGCCCCCGTGAGCGAGGCTCCAGGTGAAACAAAGGAAGAAACAGAGTCCGCAGATGTTGCCCCAGAGGCGACTGAAAAGCCACCTGTTACGACCGAAACTGCAACCGAAGAGCCCGCACCTGAAGCGGTTGAAACACCGGCATCTGAGCCTGCAGCCCTTGAACAAAGTCCTGCTCAAGAGGCTGCACAAGTTGCTGAAATTCCACCTCAGTCAGCTGAAGCTGCACCGACGGCAGCACAAACAACTGAGGCTGCAAGTCCCGCCCCTGTCGTTGACGAAACTGCGGTTGAAAGTCCTGTCGCTGTTGTCGCAGAGGCTACACCCCAAACGGACGGAGCACAGGCAGGAGGAAGTCCCGTCCCAGCCGCCGAAGAAACGCCAGTACCGGAAGCTCCTCGGGAGCCAGTCAAGCCTCCTGTGGTTTCAACAGGACAGAGTCCTGCAACAATAAAAGTGGAAGTCACGGCGAGCGAAGTCGCGCCCGCGGCTCAGGAGGCCTCCGCGGAGGCAGTAGAACCGGTGGTGTCCTGGAGTGCTTCCGATGTTGGCGTGGCGGCCGCCGAGGTTACTGCAGAAGTGGCGATAGCTAAAAACCGAACAACTCCACCTTCTACACCAGTCGATGCTCCTCATACTGCAGGACTCAAGGAGAAGCCAGAAGCTACACCCCTTTCAACAGAGAAGCCCAAAGTCACACCCCCTCCAACAGAGAAGCCCAAAGTCACACCCCCTCCAGTGGACAAGCCCAAAGCCAAAGTGGCACCCCCTCCAACGGAGAAGGCCAAAGACAAAGTGGTACCCCCTCCTTCGAAGCCCAAAGCCAAAGTGGCACCCCCTCCAGCGAAGCCCAAAGCCAAAGTGGCACCCCCTCCAACAGAGAAGCCCAAAGCTAAAGCGGCACCACCTCCAGCGGAGAAGCCCAAACCCAAAGCCCCTCCTGTGGTCGAAGAAACAGAGGAGACGAAAACAGTGACGTTCGCACCAGGACCACCCGAGGTCATTTCCGAAACTTTTATTGAAATGCCTGATCCCATCTTTGTAAAGGCCGAAACATTACAGGTGTGTGCTATCTGCGCGACTACTCCGATGTGCTGCGCCGTGGTCGTATGGTGATAATGCTCAACAGACATGAGAACAGACGACATATTTATTTCTTAGCGTTGAATAAGAGTTTGAACTAAATAAGAAGACATATTAGGAAGAGCAATTGGCATCCTCTCTTGCCAGGTCAGCCTCTTGCACATATCAAGCAACGGCTCTTCCGCACCTGCTTGCGATCCGTCCTTTTCTATGCATAAGCGCTGGTCAGCCATCGCCAACCAATCAAATCGCCACCTGCGGCCAAGACGCAACACGGTTGGTCGGTAACTTGCCCTTAAAGAACAGGAGGGGGAGTATATGATTGGCTGACATCTGACTGGCGCTAACGCACGAAGGAGACGAATCGCAGGCCAGTACGCCAGGGTTGCTGCTTGACAAATACATGTGCATGAGGCTGGTATGGCATGAGAGGGTTGCTATGAGTTGACATTACCGTTACGTTGGCATGTTGCCGTTGACACTATCACCACTACGACTCGGTGTAGCACATTGCAGGCTCAAAACATACTAATGCCTGCGGTTTCGTTTGCAAAGCAACCAGATGAACTCGCGCATGAAACCCAGGACAAGCATGATTCCGCAAGGCCTGCCTGCAGTTTGTACCGTTAACTACTAACGGAGGAAAGTCTACAACAAATTTAACTTTTATCTATCCATACAACCCTCCCCGCCCACTTGATACCCGATACTCATTTTTTTACAAGTTAGTTAGTACTTAATCTATGTGACGTTAGATTTTGAAGCCTATATATCGTCGAGGTCGAAATAGTCTCCAAGACGACGACTCTGTCGATCCCGTAGACGCTAATAGACCTGGTGACCTGAAATACCAAAGCCAAGAACGTGATTCGTCCCTTAAAATGATGACCCTCCTTTGTAATCCAACTGTATCCAATCTACCCTTGCCTAATCGTTGACTGAAGATCGTGCTAATCGAATCCTTGCCAAAATCCTTCAAACAATCCCAAGCTCAGGTCAACCTACTGCCCACTGGCTCAGTTTACGAAATGCGTCGAAGTTATGGATACTAGTTTGACTTTCTGGTCGTGTTTAGTTTCTTTTGATGACGTAGTTGCACTCTTTGGTGTCTCTTACGTTACAGGTTCACCCTGTTATCAATTCTATTCTGTTGATGCATTTGTATCAACTTACCTTCCATATTTTGATGATTCTATCAGACTCCGGTCGAAGCCAAAGTCACCACCATCCGCTCGGTGACGCCCTCCGCCCAACCGGAAGTGATGAGGAAAATCCAGAAACTTCAGGCCAAAGCTCAAACCCAACAACCAACGGAAGTGGGCGTCAGAAAGGTGACTAGGATCGTCACAGAGGAAAAGCAACCAGAAGTAACCGAAGTCCGAAAAGTGACAAAGACGGTGAGTTCAAAGTCATGTTTGAAGGAACATTGAGGTAAAATGCTTAATCATGAAAAAATTGAGAAAAATGCCTAATCTATTATTCTTATTTATCGTAGACTTTTATTAGCTTGGCGCTGTAGCTTGAAATGAATATACGGTACAAGCACTCCCCATTTGCCAGGGCATTTTGTGCAATTATCCGGATGGTGCAACAAAGTGAATTTAATCAGCCGAACCGCATCACTACGAGACTTTGGAATTCCGTGCAATTAACAGAAGTATGCAGTTATCCGTTTTGCAATTAACTGACTTCTACTGTATAAGTTATTTTTCTTCTCTTTTGTGCTAGACTGTACAGCAACCAGAAGTAACAGAGATGCGAAAGGTGACACGCACCGTCGTTGAGCAACCTCCGGAGGTGACCGAGGTCCGCCGTGTCACCCGTACAGTGACCGAGCAACCGGAAGTGTCCGAGGTCCGCCGTGTCACCCGTACAGTGACCGCCCAGCCGGAAGTGTCCGAGGTCCGTCGTGTCACCCGTACAGTGACCGAGCAACCGGAAGTGTCCGAGGTCCGCCGTGTCACCCGCACGGTGACCGCCCAGCCGGAAGTGTCCGAGGTCCGCACGTTCACTCGGACGGTCTCCGAGCAGCAGCCACAGGTGACCGAGGTTCGGAGGGTTACCCGCACCATGTCCAGCGACCAGAAACCGGACGTGAAAACGACAACCTTCCGTACCGTCACCACAAAGGCAGAACCTCCAGAGGTACGTACAACACGTGTCAGCAAGACTTGGACTCTTTGAATGTAGGCGAACCATCTATTGTCTGTACAATGAGTCACACCCAAGCAATTTTTATTGCTTCGAGGAATGCAAAGAAAGACCTTTGGTGCATAACCCGTTATAGAATTACAGTGCCCCTTAAGGATATGATAATTATAGGATATGATAATGATAGAAACGCCAAAATTACCAAACTTATATCGCACACTTTGTGTATTGCACGTTTTTTCCAGGCCTGAGTCCAGAGCCCTCTTCGAAGAAATTTATATTTGCTATCACACAACCTCAACCACGTCACGCTGTATGTTTTCTTGATTTTATTTGTGTTTTTCTGCCAAGGTACGAAAGACAACCAAAGTTATGACAACGGTGACGAAGGGCGAGCCTGTGACCACCACTCAGACAAAGGTACATAAAACGGTCACCAAGCCTGAGACCAAGGTCCACACAATCACTAAGGTTCGTCTGTTTTCTTTTTCTTTCATCCATTTTCTTGGCTTTTGCTTCTTTTTTCCTTTCCTTTCTATCCTTTTTTCTGTTCGTAGTTTTTCTTTTATTTTCCACTTTTGTTCTTTCTTGCCTTTTCCTCCTTCAATGCTCGTCACATTCCTGATCTTCTAGTATCATTTCTTTATTACTGCTACTCTTGCTTCCATTCCCTTTTAGTTTCTACCTTTCTTTGTTCCAGTTTTTCAGCCGCGAGGACTAGATAAATTCTAGGTATGTCGTCTATATCTTGGAACAGTTATGGTCCGAATCCATTAGTTTGCACGAACATGGAGATGACAAGGTGTTCGATGGTGCGAGCTAAACGTTCTAGCCCCTCCGCTGCACGACCAATTATTCGCTGTTGTTGTGGCAGTGGCAACTAACGATAACGCTTATATTACACTGTGCGATGGGTTACACCCAGGTCCTTTTACGTGTGTATAAACTTATAAAAAAATCCAAGTGTGTATGTAGTCCTCGTTCTCTCGAGCGTTAGGATGCAACCAGACTATTTAACTACAGGTAGGTGCAGGTAAAACGTATGACAGCGATTCCCAGTTCGCCATTGACCTAAGAAAGAACGGTAGCTCTCCGTCGAATAAGCCTGCAGTCCTTAAGCTACAAGCCTGTAGTCCTGGTAACATTGCGTCTTTCTTTTCTGGATGTCTCTCTTCAGGTGGAGCCTCCCAAAGTTGTCCGCAAAGTGATTGAAGCGCCCCCTGTCGTTAAGACTGTGGTGCACAAAGTGGAGACCGCTCCAGAAGTCAAGACAACGATCATCGAAGCACCGCCAATGGTAGCTATTTTTGTTTGCTTGCACAATAATAATAATAATAATAATAATAATAATAATGGTTTATTCAAAAGTCAGACGTCACAGTTGCCACCTTGCAGCCAACGGCTGAATTGCGTGGTAAACTACACAAGATAAAAATGTCAAGAGCTCTAGATACACTGATTAAAATATACTGGTCTAAATACACAAGTTAAAATCGTCGGTCAACGACGTTTACAGTTGATACAGTTTCGGGGTATTTAAATCACAGATGTTCATAGAATATCATACATATACATAGGATATTATCATACATATATAAAACAGTTCAAAACACAACGAGTAGCGAACACAGCGAAGGCAATTAAGCGTTCAGAAGTCTAGTCATGTGAGGAACAGCGCTGGATCTATATCTATCAGTCTTACAGTGTATAATGTCTAGTTTCTGTGATGATCGTGTCGACCTTCCACTAATGATTAAACAATCTTTGTACACATAGCGTTATATTCATCTCTTACGAAATTTCAATTTTTTTTCCTGTAACACACTATACCAGTTGTGGTGTATGGTCCATTCCTTGTTGGGACCCGTAGACCATCAATTGCAACTTTTGGCAAGTAACTGAAAAAGACGGACAAACAATTAAGAACAATAGTAATAAGAAGAATATAACATTTATTAACAATTATCGGGTACAGTTGCAAATTGCTGTCTTAATTTGCAATGAGTATGGTGTTAGCTTTAACCAAATGCAGTACCGGTTTGTCTTTCATTGTGCCACAACCATCTCGTTCGCCACGACAGAAAGTTTTCAAGAAGATCACCCGTGTGCAGCAGCCTACCGGGCCGTCCCGTGTGAAGGTGCGCCGCACGGAGTTTGAGGCCGGTCCCGGCGACATCGAGACCCGCAAGCTGAAGCACCGCATCATCACTACCACCACCACCACCACCACTGAAGGCGGGGAGACCACAGAAGACGTCCGTAAGTTCTTACTCTTACACAAGTTTTCATCTTATCTTTTCAAGGTCTCATCAAGACCTACCTACGTAACAAATATCAAGACAATCCATCAAGGCATTCTGGAGGTATGCTGGTCAACTACACACACATACACACACACACACACACACACACACACACACACACACACACACACACATACGCACACACACACACACACACATACATACGCAACGCACACAATTGCTACCGAACCGAATACCTAATCTTCTAGCGAAGGTAACGGAAACTTCTCAAGTCACATGTTTATTTGTTGTTGTTTTCTTTCGGTGCGTGAGCAACCACTGGGCCTTTCAACCACCAGGTAGAAAAACATTTTCCTAATAAAAAGAAATGTTGTGATAGTTGATGTTTATGCAAGAGCATCGCCAAAGGAGTGTTGTATGGTGGACAGCGGTGCAAGCTGTCTTGCTAAAACAGGTGTTAATTTCTCAATTTCTCCAATATCGGTGATATTGGGTATGATAACTACAGAGATTACCATTTATTACTATAAATCTAGCACACTCAGGGGCAAAGATGAGCTTCCATAGTGTCCCCTACATACGAAGCTGAAACCCGGGTAAAAATGTCCGATCCTATGTGTAAACAGGTCAGCTATCTTATTAAGGTGGGAAAGGCGCCCACTCAAGGACCGTCATTGTCTTCTGTCAGCCGAGCATCTCTTTAAGTTGACAACAAGAGTTAAGCCGTGTGACGGAAGCTTGTTTGTTGTACATGCAAACATACCCTCTTATACGGTGCCGCCGAATATAGGTCGGATCCCACGGCAAGGCCCCCATCTCATTATAAGTCTTACGATAGGTCTACGACAATTGATGTGTCGTACGACATCGGACTGCCTTGTGAGGAAATGAAGGCCCTTGTCGACCCGTCGACGCAGCCCCAGTGAAAATCCGATCACAAATCATGAGTTTAGTAACGGTATGTATACGTAGAGGCAGGCCTGTAGGAATGTGAGTGTGTATGTTTAAAAATGGGAGCTGTTTTGTAGCTTATATCCAGATACTAACAGGTTTTGTAATTTTACTATTTACAAAAATGATTAGTTGAAACGATAAACACAATTTTCCACTATTGAAAATGCTGCTTGGGCTGTTTTAAAACCTTGTGTAAATAGTTTTCGAATTCGTCAGTTTCCAAGCGGAATATCTCAGTTGAAGAAACCTTACAGAAGTGCAGATATCTTACAGTTTTAGTTGTTTTGAAACAGCGAGTCTAAGTCCTGTACGCGGTACATTACATACAGTATGTTCTCAGTAATGCTTTGTTGTTGTTCTGCTCTGATAGAAACCGCCTGGACTAGAACAGTGTTCTGTAACCTAAAGTGTCTAAAGCTTTTAATAGAAACATCAACACAGCTTCTGCATTCCGGAACATAGTCAAGAATAGACACAATCTCTGAATACCAATAACTGCTGTAAGTGAAGGAGTCAAAGCAATACAGAGATCCTTATATTTGGGAACGACAGCTTAGTACCTAGTACAGAACCTGTAGTTTTTGAATGGTTTATTTAGATCTCCATCTACTAATAATACTCTATTTTCCTGGAGTGCATGAAATAAAACAAAAGCAGCTAAAGTATACAACAAATGTACATTTTGGTAAAACAGAAAACTTACGTAAGACCAACTAGTGGCGAAAAGTGTTTACAGTGACAAGGAAGGGTTGAAGTAAAAGGATGCATCTTTTCAACTAAATTTTGGCTTTTTTCCCTGTTTTCCACAATCAGCAATTCGTTTAACATCGTTTTTATTTTTGAAGGTTATTTTTGATCAATTAAGACATTCTCTTCAAATTGAAAAAAAAAGACAAAAGTCAGCTACATGTATAACAATGATGATGGTAAATTGCAATGAATTCTGTGATGATTTAAAAATTCCGACGCGACCCTCCCTATTTCGTAACCGTCTGAGACTTATAAATAACGCGCAGACTCAAGCTGTGAAACACGTGTTGAACACTTTGAGAAAATCCTTGCTTGTTGAAATCGCGCCGAGGAATTCCAAACATGTTCCCCGGGAGACCGAACGAAGAGCATCATTTTCGTGGCCCGTGCCCGCTTCCAGGATATCCCCTTTCCTCTGGTGGACTTTGAGGGCGAAACGGGCGGAATCAAACTTGTTATTCAAACCCAGTTATGCAGACGAGGGTGTCGTAGGTGTTTCCGTATTACTGTGTGTGGTGATAACAGAATAGATGTAAAAAAAAAAAAAGCTTGTCGATTTAGATAAATCGTCATGACCTTACAAGCTTGAGCTTGTCAATGTCAGGAAATTATGGGTTTCCAAGAGACATTACCTCATAGTGTTTATTTGTTCTCCATGCTTTCAAAACACTGGACTCCTTGGCCAGAACAGGTCCTCTGTATGTTTTCCCGTCAATAGTATCCGACATACAGTGCGTGTTTCTGTCGTGAGTCATTGTATATCACTGCCAAAGTTCGTATCAAATCATACCGTTACAATTTTGAGCACAAATTGGTCCATTCCTACGGCCCCGCCCACCTTGGGCAAAACGTAGAGGTTTAATTAAGATGAAAACATAAAGAGACAAATAGTTGATGGACATGCAGCGACGTTCTCATTGGTCGAACCGATGATTGCCATGCTATCATTGGTCGAACTGCTCATCGCGATGGACAGTTAGGCCACACCAAATTTATTTGCAGCTTCTTTCTTTTGCAGGAAAAAATTGAACCAAAAGGGGGAGAAAGAATAAAAAGAATTTTTTCAAAAGGTCTGGGGTGAAGATATATGTCTTGAATAACAAAAAAAACACCCTGAGTTTAATGGCACGTTTTATACAATGAGTCATTTCCTTTGATTTGTTAATACTAATGTTCTGAATAAAAGGCATTGTTTTTAGACTGAAAATTTGTGCATTAGGCTCTGAATGGTAATATTTACAAGGTTTATGATAGCAAAACATGTAGTATTTTTTCCCGGCATTTAATTCTTTTTTGAAAATGAAAAAAAACATGTACATTCAAATTCGAGAAGAAACAAATAAGATTGGTATGGCCTTAGGATCAAGTCTCAGCACGGATTGGTCCTTAGATTTATTAGAAACATCTTAGACCACTCAGCAGGTGTCACATCAGTTTGACAGACCGTGTTATCTTAATCGGTCTGTAAATAAACTTTCCTAGCTCCTTCAGTCGCTGGAAGTTGAAGTTCACACAAGATTCAAACTTGCCGCTGACCCTGTAACGGGCATTCCGGTACATCACCTGTCATGACGTCACTTTCCCGCCAGATGTTGCGTTTTCCTCGGCAGCGAAGCAGCCTTGGGGGATGACGAAAGACGATATCACCGCGTATATATGTCCTAAGGCTCGAGCAAACAGAGCAGAGAGGTGTTCCTAAAGTCCCCTGAGATAGCCTCACGTTTGGGACAGAAAGAGAAGGACGGTCGGTGGACGAGTGCGTAGAAAGGTGGACGTCGCTGGTGTCGTCAACATGGGGGATGTTTGTCAGTCCGCAGTTGTAGTAGAAGAGAACAAAGTGTTTCTGTTCGTGTCCACTAGGAGGCCCTCTGTAGACCTCTCTGTTCGTAAGTTGACAATTTTGTTCTGTACCTTTCATGAGGTGCGCACTTGTTGGTATGGTAGGCATTGTGGGCAGCCTTGAGGGAAAATGTCGTCTGACAGAGACGTCAGTCATCCTGTGGGAATCGTCCTCCAGCCTAAAAAAGCCCTTGATTCACAATGATTCACCAGTGGCCTTCGGACAAAAGTATGTCTAACTCGTCAAGTTCAATGGAAGTGTGCCAGTGCTCTAAGCTTTATTTCCTTGGAAGAAACGAGATCAACACCAGTTTGGCTGCAGTGGATGTACTTAGACGGGCACTTATAGTGACGACAAGTGATAGCATCGTGGAAGGACGTCCTTTAAGAGCCATATTACAATATTAGAGCGCTTGGAACGGACAGGTGGAGTTGAAAAAGGGTGGGTCGCCATGCTCTATTTCAGAGACTCGGTTTAGCGGTAGGGTTTGTTTTGGATATTTATTTACTGCCCTGTCGATGAAGCGTTTTCCCTCTCCGTGAGCTTAGCCCTTTGTGGGAACCGCCCAGATTCCTCCCTCTTGTGTGATGTTTTGGTGCTACCCCGTGTTTTCTCTGCCGATTAGACAAAAATAGATCACGACAAGCACGTGCCTCGAACACATCTTTGTTGATTCCTGTGCGAATCCGGCTTGCATGGTTATCATCGTCCATTCTATGCAATCGCAGTAAAAGTCAGTCAATGGAAGTTTGAAAGTCTAACAATTTACGACCATTTTGAACTGTTTGGATTTACAGTGCGTGTGACTTATGTCGCCCTGTTCCTGTGAAGGTCGCTTCCTCGCCAGCCAAATCACTCTTAAGTTTCTCTTCGAGGACGCTGCCTGTCACTTGACAGCGCTCTTATTTCCACAACAGAGCCACTCCAACACCAGACGTGTTTCACAGAAACGTGTCTACACCCGGGTGACCCCTCTGTTTAGTAGAGAGGGCTGTGATTAAGTGTGTCTTTTATGGAGTGTTTCTTCAACCTGTGCGTGAGATGATGAGCAATGTCAAGTACCTCTCCCCCAATATGGGGTCCAAAGGATGTTGGCCTCCTCTATACTAGCGCTACCATAGGGTTTATCCAGACAAATTGGAACGGAGAACTCATGCTATATCATAGTAAATAGGAATGATTACATTTTAACGGTAGGCAAAATAGTGGAAAATCGCGCTCATCTTGCATTGGGTAGTCAACATTGGCCGGTTCTCTGACAGGAGACCTTTAACGAAGCGAATCTTCAGAAATGAAGCATTTCCCAATAGTTACAAATTTTGTATTTTTTCAGTCGTTTCTGGTTGCTGGTATGGTAATAGTAATACTAGTGGAGGAAACGCACATACATTCTGTATTCTCTACAATATTTCTGATACACTGTCGTTATGTTTTACAAACAGAAACTCGGACAGAAGAAAGCACCGAAGTTGACGAAGGAAAGCGGGTCGGCAAATTAACCACATACAGGTGAGTGCAGAATAGTCTTCATACTTTGGGAAGAAGAATAGTTAGATCGTTGTATTTCGCCCAACTTTGCGGTGGACGCATAGACCTTATTGCATAGCAATTGAACAAGATGCAACGTATGGCAAAAACCATTTTATGAGACTACCTTACCTTAAAAAAGACTATGTAGTATGGGGTGGGGATCTGCTTTCACAATTATTGGTGGGATGTGTAAAGTTTGTGCATTCATTTGTACGTTTTCATAACTGACTACAAATATACAAGTAGCCTAAAATAGTTTTGCATGGCTTTCTGTGGCATTTGCTACGTGTACGCCTTCCAAATAGTGCTATTTTTCTATGTTTACCGAAGTACGTACCGCGGAAAAAAGGTTACAAATCATGTCGAATCGTACATCTGCTTAAAATTGGGCACATAGTGTCCTTCGCCCATGGTCACACACGTAGCACTGGTGAAGATAACCAGTGAAAGTGAGTGAAAGTAACAGGTACCTCTGGGACCTGTAACCTTAGTGGCCCGAGCAGGCGTCTTCCTGACTCCACCATACTTTAAATACCTCCGAGCTGAAGACACCTTCAGTTGTTGAGCAGACGCCAAACATGTGAACAGAGACGTCAAAGGGCCTAAGATGTCAGCTCAGCGCTCTGTTGGATAGCGTTAACGTATGTGCTACAGCTGAACCTGGAATTTCCTGTTTTGGCTCTGGAACTGCCGTTTTGGTTCAAGTCTGGGTACAGGTTCACGAATTCCTTCAGCGGTAGGACAACAAGAGCTGATCTTCTAGCAGATGTTGGAAGTCTGGGTCGTTCGTTTTCCTACAGCTACCCGCTTCCGTATAAAAGGAGACAATTTGTAACAAAAATGGTCTGCTAAGAAAACGTATCGATTTTGCCTCCAACATCTGCTTAGAAATGTTACAAGAGGTGTAAGAGGGTAGCTTTAAACGCGCTTTAGTTCCAACTTGTAATTAAGTTAGCTATAGAGTGTCTGTGATTGCCTTGCAATCTGTAATACTGTGATATGATCTGCCTTGAAGATCTGGACTGAGATAGCGCAGTTCAAGACGTACACGTTGTCTATAGCGAGTATACATAACTATATATTGTAGCGGAGTTTATTCATACACGATCTCATTTGATCAATTTGTAAATCTAGAAAAAAAATCTAAAAATCACACATCCATTGTAAATACCCGTTTTAGCAATTATTGCAACTTTTTGTAGCTCTTTCGGATGGTTTGATATCACACAGCTCTCACCAAAACACACGCAACATGTCAGGATTGAAACCGACCTTGAGGTCTGTGCGCCAGAGTTCGCGCTGTCATCACGTGTTTCTGGAAACACGTCCCTTACCTACGTCAGTCACGTTCCAAGAGCTGACACCGTCTGACGGATCACTGGGTGCTGCCGACAGGAAGGCTAAGATAGGCGGTTCCCAGGAAGCAGATACGTGTTTTTATATCCCCCTGACTTGGCTCCCATAGTACTGTCCTAGCGATGCTATTTCCTCCGGTTTAGATTTTATCAATTTTGCGCACTTATACTTTGTACCATCTCAGACCAAAGCCAGACGAAATTACAAGTTTCAACCCAGAATGGATATTTACTTGCACCGTTGCAAAATGAACCTTGCTATCATCCATAAATAGTTTTGAACAAGCTTGTAGTTAGATTGTGTGAGTGATTAAGTGTAAAGTGAGTTAGTGACGGAGTTCCGCCAACAAAAACGCTATGCCAGCTTCAGGAAAACGTCGCTCACTTTACAAGTAGGGTGGGAGACCTTCCTCATTGCTACTAAGTACTACTAAACCTAGTATTGAACCAATACATTAGCCTAGTCCATATGGCCGTTATGTTGTAGTCATGGACCCCGCTGTAAAACTCTAAGCTAGCCTCGGGAAAAACGTCTCTCACTACAGTTGTCGGGGTGAGGAGACCTTCCTGCACGCAGGATGTTTGCGGGACCTCGGCACGTCAGGAATTCGACACAAACTGTCGATCGACCAGGTCTTATTTGGCGCCTGGCGGGAGAATTCGTTTCCTGTCCGGTGAACAGGTCTTCGCGACCTGCTTCGCGTTTCCGAGTGGCGCATTCTTTTCTGCCAATGTAACGCCATGTCTCCGTTCAAATACTTGTAACGTTTATCTCAGAATGCCGAAACGTTGTAATCGTTGTGACGTTGATCACTATGATAGCCATTTCACCTGTTTCATTATGCTCTTTAAAATGGAACTTTCAAACTCCTGTCAGAATACATCAGGAAGTATATGTGTTGATTTACGGTTATTGGAGTACCCATGGTTCTGAAAACTCCTCTTTAATTTAACAGCCTACCTACACTGCACTTCTAGAAAAGATAACGAACAGGCGATATTATAGAGAATACAAGCCAACTTCATGAGTTTGAGGTTTTTTTTCTAGATAAGCTAAATTTAGATCTCCTCAATCAACCATGTACTGTGTAAATAAAAGATTTAATAAAGGCTAAGTAAAATATATTTTAGAATCATGACTCAATGCATTGTCTGTGCCCGTCACGATATACACCAGCGCCCATGCCGTACAGTTGTACTGTTTATATACGTGTTTCTACATCCAAACACTACCTCTTACCCGCATCTTAAAGGCTTAACGGCCCAACAAGGAAGTGATTGTTGATTCCCAGGACGTTGGGTTTAAAATGACAGTTTGCTAATCCTGGTAATCACTATGATGGTGGCAAACATATGAGAGGACGCAAGCTAAGTAGGACATTACATAGGCTAGATAAATGTTTTACCGCTGATTGTTTATCTTCGATACAATTAAACTATTATAGAAATTGGCCGCATTGGGCAAATGGTTAGCAAAAACAGGTAGCAGGTAAGATCAAAATTTTTGTAACTTGTTTTATGTCCAAAATGACAACAAATGTTCAAGAAAATCAATGTTGTCTGTACCATAACGTTGCAGAATTGAGGGCGAGCACCCCGTGCGTCGCGGAGAGGAACTGCAGAAGGACGAGGCTACTCTCCGAGAGGTGCGGCTGAAGCGCCTGTGCGCTCGCTTCGAGGCCGGGGAACAGCTGACGGACGAGGAGAAGATCACCATGTACAGGATGATCGAGGAGGAGAAGGATTCCATGCCTGGACCCGGGGTATCATGGGAACTACGTCACAAGTATGTCACATCTATTGTAATACAAGATAGCATGTGTTCGTAAATGACATTGAAGGAAACTAACTTTTTGAACAGCTTTAGACTGTCTGATATCTTTGACTATATGTGGTAATACTGTGTCCGTAATTTCAAGCAATAAACGTTTTTTCCTGATGTACTGATTCACCCCGATTCCTAGTCGGAAGAAAAACTACATTTCTCATTCTTATTTCTAACCTTCATCCTTTGAATAAATGACCCACTTTTAATAAGCTAGAAGCATCGAGACTTTGAGCGCATGCCCTCATCGACTCTTGATCATGACCCCAATGATGGTTCAAAGGTGCATAGAAGTCTGTAGTTACCAAAGTCCCCTCTCCTCCAGGTTCGAAAAGGGCGATGTAAGGAACGCGGAGCTGAATATCCAGCGAGAAGTTGCCACCGAAGTGGTGAGGGACAGCTACGGCCAGCTCATCCCCAAGTTCGACCGAGGGGAGGTACATACTGCTGAACCTACATACCAAGGTGAGCGGGTGACATCATAACACTGTCTTTTATGGCACAATATGACAATAGATGAAAGACGCTTTAGCTTTGTAGACATTGTAGTTTTGAAATTTCTAACATTGTTTTCATCACTTGTTAATTGCCAATAGCAAGCTATCTAGATGTGACGCTACATTTTTGCTAAACTGCTCTGTTTCCGTTTACAACGCGGTACAGGTGAGAAGCCAGAAGACGTACCCAAAGGCGTTTCCACCGTCTTCAAGAGGAAGTTTGAGAAGGGAGACGTGCGAAACGCCGAGTTGTTGGACTTCTCCGAGGAGGCCGTGGTCGCCATGGGCGCCGCGAAGGGACTGAAGGGCCCGTTCGAAGTGAACGCCGACATGGTCCACAACGCCGAGTTCAACATCCAGAAAGAACAGTGTCCACTCTACGACAGGTAGGGGACATTTACGACATTGGTTTGTTTTCTTTCATAATGACAGCTACCTTAGTATTAGGTATTGCCTTTCATTGAATAAGAATACGTATAACCAACACAAGTTGCATATTGCTTTTTAAACAATACCTATTTCTGGACTTTACAGGTACGTGCCCGAGAAAAAGAAGTTCGAAAAGGGTGAAGTCTCAAATCTAGAATTCGACAAGAAACCAAAGATTGAACTAGCCAAAGAAATCAAGTACATCAAGTTTGAAAGAAAGAAGGCGGAACCTGTCGAGCAGGAAGTTGGAACCGTCTTCACAAAGGACGTGCCTCCACCGGAGGTAGCGGTAGTCAAGGAAACCATGAAGAAGAAGTTCGTCACCGGCGATGTCCACAACGCTGAGTTCGAAGAACTACAAAAGCAGTACCGCGAAGAAACAGTGGGTGAACTACAAGAGGTGCAGCAAGAGCGCAAGCAAGCCGAGAAAGTCGAGCAAGTCGTCGGCACATCTTCTTCAAGGATCAGCCTTACGAGGTGTGCAAGGACGTCTCCGGCTCCATGCGGCTCCGCTTCTTGCAAGGTGACGTCCACAACGCTGAGTTTGACGAGAGGTCGAGGGTAGAGGCTCTCCAAGAGATTTCTCTGGTCCGCAGCGAAAGATCTAAGGCCGAACAGGTTGAGCAGCTTGTAGGCACGATATTCTTCAAGGATCAACCCTACGAAGTTTGCTCGAACGTGGCCGGGAAGTTGAGGCTGCGCTTCCGCGAAGGAGAAGTCAGCAACGCCGAGTTCGACGAGCGGTCGAAGCTAGAGGTGTTAGAGGAACTCCAACAAGTGAGGCAGAATCTTCTGAAAGCAGAAAAAGTGGATCAGGTGGTCGGAACCATCTTCTACAAGGATCAGCCGTACGAGGTTTGTCAGGATGTGGCTGGTCAGATGCGACTGATGTTCAGAGGAGAGGTTCACAACGTCGAAGCAGACGACAGCACAATTCTGGAGAGAACTGAAGAGCTGGAACAGGTGAAGGAAGCCGTGCAGGCAGCCGAGCGCGTTGACCAAGTGGTCGGCACGATTGTCTACAAGGACCGGCCCTACGAAATCTGCAAGGATCTCGCTGGTGGCATGAAATTACGCTTCTCGGAAGGAAACGTCTCAAACGCGGAGTTCGACTACAGAACCGTCATTGAAACACAGGAGGAGATAGAGCGCATGCGCGTCGAACGGCTCGCACAGGAGCAAGTCGACCAATCAGATGTCGGCACCCGTTACGACAGAGATATCCCTCCGCCGACAATAGGGGCAGTGAAGGCCTCAATGGCCGAGAAGTTCAAGCGTGGAGACGTACACAATGCTGAATTTGACCTAGCTGAGAAAGAGCGGACAGTGGGTGAACTCAAGTTCGTACAAGAAGAGCGAGCCAAAGCCGAGCCGGTGGAGCAAGTCGTCGGCACCATTTACTACAAGGAGGAGCCATACGAAGTCTGCCAAGATGTCAACACGGGCACCATGCGCCTGCGGTTCCTTCAAGGCAAAGCCTGGAATGCCGAGCTGCGCGAAGTCGGAAAACTGGAACTCGCAGAGGAAATCGAGCTGGTGAAGTCGCTTAGACGCCCCACAGGAAAGCTCTTCATCGAACAATCCGTTGGAACCGTGTATTTCAAAGATCATCCCTACGACATCTGTAAGGACACGGCAGGAAACCTTCGTCTTCGCTTCCAGAAGGGAGACGTGCACAATGCTGAGCTCGACCAGACGTTCCGGATAGAGTCCATTGAAGAGATCGAACAAGTGAAACGAGAGAGAGCAGGCGCCCAGCCCGTCGACCAGGTGGTCGGTACGATCTACATCAAGGAGATTCCTTACAATGTCTGCAAGGATGTCACAGGAAGCATGAAGCTCAAGTTCCGCGAAGGCGATGTACACAACGTAGAAGTTGACGAGCGCACGCAACTGGAAAGAATGGAAGAGCTGTCCACAGTTAAAGAAGCCCGTGCCCAAACAGTCGTCGAAGACCAGATCGTCGGCACAATCTACTACAAGGACCAACCCTACGAAATCTGCCGTGACGCCGCTGGACAGATGCGGCTTAGATTTCAAAAAGGGGATGTCCATAATGCTGAATTTGACCTACGATCAAAGCTTGAAACTGTTGAAGAAATTGAGCGAGTGAAAGAGGCGGTGCAGAGCGCCGAGAGGGTTGAGCAAGTCGTCGGCACGATTTACTTCAAGGATCAGCCTTACGAGGTGTGTAGGGATACCGCCGGCTCTATGCGGATCCGCTTCCTCAAGGGTGACGTGCACAACGCAGAATTCGACCTGGCATCTCGGGAACAGGTGATCCAAGAGCTCGCAGAAGTCAAGGAATCCATCGCCAGCGCCGAGAAGGTAGACCAAATAGTCGGTACTGTTTACTTTAAGGATAAGCCGTACGAAGTTTGTCGCGATGTCTCAGGCGCAATGAAGCTACGCTTCACCAAGGGAGAAGTCTCCAACGCTGAGTTCGACACGCGCTCAAGGGAACAAGTCGAGGAGGAGATCTCCATGGTCAAGGAAGCTGTCTCCTCCGCCGAACGTGTAGAACAAGTTGTGGGAACGATCTATTACAAAGACCAACCGTATGACGTTTGCCGTGACGTCACAGGGGCCATGCGCATGAGGTTCCGTACTGAAGACGTCCACAACGCCGAATTTGACACGCGCGAAAGGGAAGAGATTGAGTACGAGATCCAGCGCGTCAAGGAAGAGCGTGCCCAAGCGGAGTTTGAAGACCAGATTGTCGGGACGATCTACTACAAGGACCAGCCTTACGAGGTTTGCCGGGACACTGTTGGTCGCCTGCAGATCCGCTGGGGACAAGGCGACGTGCAAAACGCCGAGCTCACCGATGTTGGCAAGCTGAAACTTGCCGAGGAAATAGAAGAGGTGCATAAGGAACGGGCGCATGCTGGGCGCATCAAACAGGACGTGGGAGCAATCTATGACAAAGAAGCCCCCGGACCAGAGGTCGGGAAACTCAAGTGGCAAATGCAGCAGAAATTCAAAGAAGGTGACGTCTTCAACGCCGAGCTTGACCGCACTGATTGGCTGCAGGCTCAACAAGAGATTGAACGCGTTCGGATCGAGCGCAAGGACTTCCAGCCTGAGGACCAAGTGGTCGGGACTATATATTTCAAGGATCAGCCATACGAGGTCTGCAAAGACGTCACTGGAGCTCTTCGACTTATGTTCCGCACAGGCGAGGTCATACATGCTGACTTCGACGAGTCTTTCCGCCTCCAGGCGTTGGAGGAGATTGAGGAAGTGAGGCGGGAGAGAGCTCAGGCTCAGTTTGAAGAGCAGATCGTCGGCACGGTGTATTACAAAGACCAGCCTTACGACATATGTCAGGACCTAGCGGGAAAGCTCCGGCTCAGGTTCCTGCAGGGAGATGTTCACAACGCCGAGCTGACAGACGTCGGGAAACTTGAGCTTCAACGCGAGATAGAGGAAGTTGAGCGAGAGCGAGTCGGCGCGCAGCCGATAGACCAGCGTGTCGGGACCAACTACACCCCGGAGAAACCCACCAAGGACGTCGGAAAGGTGAAGTGGGCCATGCAAAACAAGTTCAAGAAAGGCGACGTCTCAAACATCGAAATCGACAGAGAGTACTACCAACAAAAGGCACAGGAATTGGAAGAAGTCAAAGTTGGACGCTTGCAATTCGAGCCAGTGGAACAGGTTGTCGGTACAGTGTACTACAAGGAGATACCGTTCGAAGTCTGCAAGGATGTCGGTGGGCAACTGAGGATGCGTTTCAGACAGGGCAACGTCAGCAATATTGAAGTAGACGAAGAAACCCGAATGATGACCTTAAAGGAGCTTGAACTGGTCCAAGAAGAAAGGAAGAAAGCTGTCTTCGAACAGCAAACTGTAGGAACAGTTTATTGGAAAGATAAGCCATATGAAATATGTAGAGACACTGCCGGCAAGCTGCTGATGCGTTTCCTAGAAGGCGATGTCCACAATGCAGAACTTGCCGACGTCGGTAAACTCCAACTGCAAGAGGAGATACAAGAAGTGCAGAAAGAAAGAGCGAACGTGCAGCCACTCAACCAGCAGGTTGGCACAAATTACACTCCAGAAAAACCGACCAAAGACGTCGGTAAAGTCAAATGGACCATGCAAGACAAGTTTAAGAAAGGCGATGTCAGCAACATAGAGATAAACCGAGAATACTACGAAGAAAAGGCCAAGGAGATCGAGGAGGTTAAAGTGGGACGTCTCAACTTTGAAGCAGAAGAGCAAGTTGTAGGCACGGTGTACTACAAGGACCGACCTTACGAAGTGTGTAGGGATCTTGCCGGACAGTTGAGAATGCGTTTTGCACAAGGAAATGTGAGCAACATAGAAATAGACGAAGAGACAAGACGGAGAGCCCTTGAGGAACTGGAGCTAGTCCGCGAAGAACGAGAGAAAGCCGTGTTCGAGGAACAGACTGTAGGGACGGTATACTGGAAAGACAAGCCTTACGAAATCTGTAGGGACACCACTGGCAAACTTTTGATGCATTTTATGGAGGGCGATGTTCACAACGCCGAGCTTCGCGATGTAGGGAAGTTAGAAATCAAACAAGAGATCGAAGAAGTTCAAAAAGAAAGAGCAAGTGCCCAACCTCTTGATCAACAAGTGGGAACAAACTACACTCCAGAAAAAGCTCCCGCTGACATTGGAAAAATCAAATGGTCTATGCAAAACAAGTTCAAGAAGGGAGACGTGTCTAACATTGAAATTGATCGGGAATATTATGTCGAGAAAGAGAAGGAACTTGAAGAAGTCAAAGTCGGACGTCTTAACTTTGAGCAAGTTGATCAACAAGTCGGCACGGTTTACGAGAAGGACGTGGTTCCTGCAGCAGTCAAGGCTGTCAAGAAGGAAGCGTCGAGGAAGTTCAAGACAGGTGACGTCAGCAATGCCGAACTTGACGTCAGTTCCCGGATGGAGGCGCTCCAGGAGTTGGAGGAAGTCCGCACCGAGCGCTCGCAGATGGAATTCGAGCAGCAGGTGGTCGGATCCGTCTACGAGAAAGACGTTCCTCCGCCTGAATGCAAAGTGCGCAGATTCGTCGCCGAGAAATTCAAGAAGGGTGACGTGTCAAACATCGAGATCAACCGGGAGATCTTCGAGCAGAAACAGAAGGAGCTCGAGGAGGTTCGTGTCGGCCGGCTGAGTGTCGAGGCGGAGGACCAGATTGTCGGCGCACGGTACGACAAGGAGGTGATACCGTCCAGAATCGACACGGCCAAGGAAGCGAGGATGAAGTTCCTGCAGGGACAAGTGTCTAACGCCGAGCTGGACGACCGGACGCGTCAGGAGGCGCTGGCGGAGCTGGAGTCGGTCCGGTCCGCCCGGCTGCAAATGGAAGAGGTGCGGCAAGAAGTCGGCACCAGGTAAGCCGTAGGAAACGTGATATTGCCGTGAAAAACTAATCTTCAATGTCAAACAACATGATTTTATTGTGAATGAATGTTAAACCATCAACGGAAAGAAGAAGACTTCATCTTTCTTGACCAGGTGCTGAAATATAGATGGATCATTATCAATATAACGCAGCAAAGACTAGGCCACACCCTAACGATGTTGGTGTATTGATTGTTAGGTACGACAAGGATCTTCCACCACCCGAGTGCAGCCAAGTCAAAAAGATTGTAGCAGCCAAGTTCAAAGAAGGGGATGTTCACAACGCAGAGTTGGACTTCCGTTCGAGACTCGAAGCAGAAAAGGTAGCTGAATACAACATTCTATGTGTTTTGAAAGTAAATAGTTCCTTCAGTCATCTATTCTTTCATCTATCATCTATATCATATTTCCAAGTACAGCTTACCTGAAATGGTTGCAGTCTTTAGGACGAGTTACAGTACTTTGATTTTACTTGTCAGAAATAGCTTGAGCAGTTTAACCGGTACATTGAACATGTACCTGTATATTGCTCCTGTTCATGTTAAAGAACAGTGGGCGGTACTGGATCCGAGTAACCGTTCATCTCCGTTTTGTCCTTCGTCAACAGGAAATAGAGCGTGTTCTGGTGGAGAGGCAGAAATACGAGGACGAGCCACTGTACTTTGATTGTGCTTGTCAAAAATAGCTTGAGGGGTTTAATCGGTACATTGAACATGTATATTGCTCATGTTCATGTATATTGATCCTGAACAGCTCCTAACTGGATCCAGGTAAATGTTCATCTCCGTTCTGTGCTTCGTCAACAGGAAATAGAGCGTGTACTGGTGGAGAGGCAGCAGTACGAGGACGAGGTACTTCCGGTGGGTACGGTGGTGGAGAAGGAGCGTGCAGATCTGGTGTGTAGGGACGCCTCGCGCCAGGTCAAAGGTCGCTTCATCAACGGAGTTGTCGAGGACGAGCACGAGCACGACCCTGGCCTGAAGGAACGAGAAGAAATCACCGAGGTATTTATTCTTCAGCTCTCTATCATTGGTAGTTGTTGTGTCAAAATGTACCTTTTTTTCTTAGACCAACAAGATGTCAATCTTTTCTTCCTCCTAACTCCTGTATGATGCTGTAGTCCTGTGGCTTATACTATGACGAGCAATACCAAGACATACTAACACATCTGTATTTGTCAACTGTTTCATTACACATATGACAAAATGAAAATGGAATTGCTGTATTCAAAAGAATAATGAGCTCTAGATGTAAAAGTGAAGTTCTGTGACAAAATGGCAGCAAACTTGACCCACAACAGTCTGCATCTATATCTGCATCTATTCAACCAATGTACTCTACTTGTATTTTTGGGTTGACTTGCTTTCTAATGGATTCTCTTTGTAATTATTTTCACTGTTCGTAGGAAATCCTGTTGATCCGTCAGAGACAGCTTGAGGAAGAGGAGCGCCTGATCAGGGAGCGGTTCGAGCGCGGCGAGATCATCAGTGAGGAGGTGATCCAGAAGCTGAGGGAATCCCGTAGGAGGATCCAGGAGGAGATCGAGGTATCGTTTGGTTGAGGTGTCAATCATTACACCCAGGATGGCACTCATTGGTCGAGAGCATGCCCTTAGTGTCCAATGAGTGCTAATTGTATGTACTGAAAGGTTTTAAGTGGTCTTCCTATTGCTGTCTCTAATTAGATAAGCTTCTTCATACAAGATGCTAGCAATCTTAAACTATACTATGGGTAGCTTGTAGAGATTTGATTGGGCGCCTTATAGATCTTTGATTAATGTGGATCTTGAGTAGTGATGCCACTTGAATACACGTCTAATAAAAAATCGACGGAAAAATATTTTCATCCAGTTCTACTATCTCTTTGTTGTTGTGTTGTAAAAAGAAATGACCTGATTCTACAGTAGTAACAAAGAAAAATGTTGAATTTCCAGGAGTACGTGTTGACGACTCCGACAGAGATCCGAGTGGTGTACGAGTCTGAGCCAGTAGAAAGCGACCTGCCCTGCGAAGGTGATATGGAAGACGTTCCCGTGGTGCTCGGCAAGTCCAAGAACGTTCGGAAGCGCTTCGAGAGCCTGGGAGACCGGGAGGAGCTGGTCATCATGCACGTGCCGAAGGACAGGGTCTGGGTACGTGCGTTAACGGTCATTGTTCATACGAAACTTGCATGTTTTTCCCTGTAGGCCCAAAAATATAGCAACATTCAAAGAAAGAGTGCATGTGCATTGTAATCGAAACTGTGTAGAATGCGTGCGCCATTGTTCGTCAGAAAATTGCATAGCTTTTCCCTGTAGACCAAAAAGATATATCAACATTCAACACTTCATCAAAAATTATATTTTTGCGATGTTCTTTATACTTAAATTAATGAGCTTACAGAACCTCTTTGATGACACAAGGAGGGCGACCAAACAGTCCTATTTATAGTGCTTCTCATTCACACTTTTTGCCAAGCAGAAAGCTGTTCCTGCACGCCAGCCTGCCAAGAAACACGAGGTAAGTCGTGACACTGGTATTCTTGCACTCTATGTTTTGTGAAACTTGTAAAAGCTTTCAATGTTGTAATGTCGCTTCACTCACATCTTGGGCGGTAGATATGTGTAAGCAGTGCCGCAGAACACATAATTGTTTTTGTCTTCGTGCAAAGTTTGCTTTGCTACGTGGTTTCTGCCTTGTTGCGTGTCAAAATTTTCATTGTTACAGTTTTGCACATTTGTAGAAATCATTCTCTTCTTCAAACCACACTTCATCTTATGACGTCATGTCTTGAGATCCATGACGTTATGAGCTAACAGTCTGTAGCGTTGATAATAGTACAATAGCCAGAGCATGATATGAGAAACCTTGTTGAAGGTATCCTTGCGTTGCCAAAAAATGCTGCTTTTGTTTACAACTACGCTAACATTACACACAAAAGTTTGTGTTTTCATCAGTTGTGCAATGTAGCGTCAGCGGACAAATCTCAAGAGCAATAATTGTTCAAGAACAAATCTGAGATGGTCGCAAGTCTTTGTAGCCTCGCTCTCTAGAGAGCTATTTCCAGTAGAAACGTGGTCTCATTTGTAGGTTACTCTTTTTTGTTAACAGCTATGAATAACTAACTCGCACCTTGAAGAAACGTTTTTTTCACTCACCTTTTTTTGAGATCTTCAAACAACTCACGCTCACAGAAAAATAACTACTTCAGGGTAATAAAGCTAATAGCCGTTTCACGAGAGTAAGGGTTCGCTCTAAATGCAGGTGGTGAAGTTGGAGATGATACGTAGCGCCAGGGTTCAGGTGGAGAGACCGAGCGGCCTGTCTCCGCACCAATTCCTCCCTCCCCACGTCCCCCCAACACCGCTCCCAAGGACCGAACCACCAAAGGTAAACCATCGCGCTGTGGTGAACGTGCCAACTGAGTTGTTCTTGGTTGTCCCAACATGCACGCTTTCTTTCTCTTTCCAGTTTTGTGTCTAAAACTTTTAAATTAAGACGTTTCAGGATTGGTAGATGTTACAGTACTCAGCAGTAGTAAGAGATGTTTCTTTCAAAGAGTATAAGTGCATGTAGTTTGTAATCGACACTTTTTAAGCCTCTAAGAAAGAGTGTAACAGTACATGTGCATTGTAATCGACACTTTAATTGACATGGACAAACGTTGTCAAATATTAATCACACGAAATCGAACTGTTTAGCATGCATGCGTTAATAATCATTGCTCATCCGTAAATTGTATTTTTGCATTTTGCCGCCTTAGCGGCAAAATGCTCTGAGGCCAGAATAGTGGCCGTTGTGATGGAGTGATGATGAGATGAACGGACCTGTTCAAAATCTGCAATGCATTTGTATACATGTTAAAAGCTCTGTCGTGAGTCATTGTCTGTGGTCCGTAATGGGGCCTGATATTTGATTAGATTAAATGAATGAAGTATGATATTCCTAAGATTGATGCAGCATATAATCAAATTATTGCTCTTACATTTTAACGTTGTATTACCAATTCATAAAGATGAAATGTTTTCCAAATAAATCGTGTATATATATATAACAGTTACATATAGCCTATCCCAGATTCCTTTGCGACTTAGTTAATATTCATTATGTGGCAGTGGTGTTTTCCGTGCGTGTAGCGATTTTCGATTGATCGCCGTGTAAAATTGAGAAAGGCCTAGAACTTCAAACTTACCAGAATTGTAGTATATAGTATGGAGGCCCTGGCAATGTAAAAATTTTAAGCAGGGGATAAAAGATTGTTGAGATATGGCCTTCGGGAAAATGCCTCGCGAGACGGGAAAGTCACTTCCGCGTTTACGTGTTCGAGCGCTCTGCGGGCATGGCGTTGCGTCAGCCTGATTTGCATCTCAGCCTTATTTGGAAGCAACCCATATATGGTAGGATTGGATAGACAAGAAAACAAGCTACAATTTGGTACGTGAAACTTTCTTGTACCGCAATTTTAAGGTGGTTTACCTCCAGTTTGCAAATTTAGATGGCATTTTTCACCATTGATGTCTTATTTTTTCAAAAAGTTGCATCCATGTGTGTAACAAGCGGTTTCTAAGCTTTAAAATGATGTATAACATGTGTAGGTTTGTTGTGAGTTAGCGATGTGAATGTTCAACATGTGCGACTCGCTCCGTGTGGTGTGCCGAGTCCGGGCCGTGAGTTACGGCCGTAGGACCCTGCATGTTAGGCGGGTCCATAATTATCAAAATATTCTCGTTTCCATGTAAATAATTAGCGTATTGATATTCATTAAATTGTATACAGATAGCCTTTATAAGTGTAGATACATTGTATGTTCGGACACGTTTGTTTCAGGTTTGAGACGCAAAACTTTTGTTTTCTTTGTCACCAACTTCATGAAAGGAAACATCATTTGTAAATGTGTCCAACGTGAGCATATTTACGTTGAGATGATCACTGAAGTTCAATTTTTACCTTGTAAGATCCCAAAAATCAATAACATAGCAAGTTGTGTTTGTTGTTGAATGTGATATCAAGGGCATAGAGGTTTTTGCTGATATTTCCAATGTTAAAAGTTTTCAGATTTGCAAGATGCTGCATTGGGAATAGCACCTGGAACATCATAGAAGAAATTGAGATGGCACAGAGGGAGAATTACAATGTATCAACCATTCAAAGCTGTGCAGCTTAGAAGAGGAGCTACCAAGTCTTTTCAAACATATGTTGTAATGTCAAAGAATTATCAATTGTTCAATAAACTTGAATAAACCAGTTACAAAGTCAGGTGGTCATGGTTCATAGGTAATATCTTTATATACTTTTGGTCATCAGATGTCGTAAAAGTAGTATTTCCTGGTGAAATGTGATAGTTTTGATGGCAAATTTAGAATTAGCATGTGCCAAAACCCTTTAGTAGTAAGGTATGCTGATATTCAATGCTTATGGTCAGACTGTGAAAGGGAATAACTCAAGAAGGGGTTGACGGATCATCATGATTATTGGTATGTAGATAGATTAAGTGATGCTTCGTGTAATTAAATATTAATTATGCAAATCAGAAGCTAATTTGCATAATTGATGTGGAAATTATCTAAACTATTTCTATTCTGTTATATTAAACATGTGATATTTGTCACTGAGATAGAGAAGAATGTTGATAGGTAATTTTTTATGTGGACTTATATAAGTGACAGGTGCCGATGACCTTTGACCTTTTGAGATATGTTACAAATTAGTATTTTTGATTACACATAATCTCGCAACCATGTCTCTAGAATGTCTGCAATAAACTGTTAAGAGAATCTACTACATATTTCCAATATCTGAAATATCTTAGTTATAATAATCTTTATTGCAAATTCATGCCCGAGGGCTAATTGCATACAAAGTAAAGTAGTAGTGGTATACATAAACATAATTAACAAAGAAGGGAAATGATATTCATAGATAAATCAAAAGGGAATAACGTCTAAACTAAATCTATTTCTACCTAAGCTATAAGATGGGTTTGACTTCTTTTCCGTAAGCAGTGGAAGATGAATTGTCCAACATTTTCATATATAAAGGAGTTGGACGACTTAAGTAAGAAGATTGATTTTTGTTGGTCGGTAAGGTGATAAAAGCTTGGGTAAGTTTTACTGATTTTAAGGAAAAGTTTGTTTCTTTCGTAACTGTAATGTGAACATTTACAAATGAAATGTAGTTCATCTTCCACTGCTTTCCTTGAACAATGATTACACGTTCTCTCGTCAACGGACAGTTATAGGATGAACAGTTTATTGATTATCGCTCTTCAAAAAGGGGTCATCTGGAAATAATTGGCCACTTTTCCAGCTGTGCCATGCTGAAAAAACTTAATTTTCAGCAAGTTGACCTCACCTGTAGTGAAAGAAAAAGGCAAATAAACACCTTGATTGCTACAAAATACTACTTGGACTGTGCAGAAAAGAACTTTAGAGTGGCACAATGTTTTTACTTTCTTAATTATTGCTAATTAGAAATGCGATTTTCACACCTGGCGCCACACCTGCGGACACCGCCCAGCAACTTTAAAGGGCCATATCTCTGGAACGGAAGGTCCGATTTTTGTTCTGTATTTTCATAAATCAACACCCTCTATTAGGGAACACAAATGTTCTGATTCCCCTGGGTACAAAACAATTTCGACTGGAAACCCTATCATTAGTAGGATTTCCAGTGCGAAAAAGGAAATTGCCACGATTTTTCATTGATCGCCCTGTATTATCGAAAAAGAACTGGACCTTCTAACTTACCAGATTTGTATACATGTATGTACTATGGAGACCGTGACAATGTAAAAATGTTAAAGCAGGGATAAACGATTGCTGAGATATCATTTTCTGAAAAGTGCGCTATGATGCAGAGAAGTGACTTCCGGGTTCAGGGTCACTACACAAATACCTCTGACGTCAGCCTGATTTGCAGAGCTACGGTCCGGGATCGAGTCCAGGGGAGGGTGATTTTAAATTGTTCTTGTTTCCTTTTTACATCCATTTAATATAAACAATAGTTTCAGCACATTCCAATAACTAGAAAAAAACCGTGTACACACGCAAACCTTGGCAAAATGCCAGCTTTTTTAAAGCACTTGTTTTTAATGTAGGCCAAAAAATATAGCCACATTCAAAACATCATTAAAATAATGTTTTTTAGATGTTCTGTACCATTATAGCTTTTAGAGCCTTGTGCTGACACAAAGTAATAGACGGCGACCAAACTGATGTATTTATAGCGTTTCTCGTTTGTATTCACACTTTTTTGCCCATCAGAAAGCTGTACCTGTCCCCGAGAAGCCGCCGACGCCGCCACCGGAGAAGAAGGTGGTGTTCACTCCCAAACCTACACCCTCGCCTGCCAAAAAACACAAGGTAAGTCCATGACACTGGTAGTCTCACATTCCATCTTTTAGAAACTTGTCGGAACTATTACAAAACTGTGTATGCCTTAGTTTGCATACACAAACCCATGGTTTGGTCCATTATGAATAAAAATGACCAAGAAATAAGATTCTGCTGTATAACCCCCGCTTAATTTCTGTAAGGTAGATGCTTTTTGTCCGGTCTGATTTAACGTAAAAGAAATCAGTTCCAAGGACATTTGAGAGCTTTAGGAAGACGTTATTACTGTAAACGCTTTCAATGTTGTAATGTCGCTTTACCCACATTTTAGACGGTAGATATATTTTGGCAGTGCCTCAAAACACATTGTTGTTGTCTTCTTGCAATGTTTGCTTTGCTATGTGCTAAGTGTTGTGCCTTTCTACCTTGTTGCATGTCAAACTTTTCATTGTTACAATTTTGTACATTTGTAGAAATCAAACTCTTCTTCAATTAACACTCTACCCTTATAGCGTCATGTATAAAAGTCCATGACGTTATGCGCTAACAGTCTGTAGCGTTAATCTAGTACAATAGACAGAGCATGGAATAAAGAACATTGTCATTGCGTTGACCCGAAAGTGTTGCCATTGTCTATAAGTGTGCTAACATCAGATACAAATTTTTGTGTGCTCATGAATTGGGCAATGTAGCATCTGAAGACAAATCTCAATAGCATTTCCTGAACAAATCTGAAGTCTTTGTAGCTTCACTATCTAGAGAGTGATTTGTAGTGGAAACGTAGCGTAGGTTTGCTGGTTGCTGTTTCGTAGTGTAGAGCGGCTATGAGCAGCTAACTCGTACCTTGAAGAAACGGTTTTCACTCACCCATTGTTTGGGATTTTCGAATCACTCTTACTCACAGAAAAAAAGTAACTACTTCAAGGTGGTAAATCTAAGAGTGTAATACATCCAGCCGTTTCACGAAGGTGCGGGTTCGCTCTAAATACAGGTGGTTAAAGTGGAGATGATACGGAACGCCAGGGTTCAGTTAGAGAAGCCGAGCGGCCAGTCTCCGCACCAATTCCTCCCTCCCCGCGTCCCCCCTACACCGCCCCCACGGACCGAACCGCCAAAGGTAAACCATGGCGCATCGCTGTGGTGGATGTGCCAACTGAGTTGTTCTTGGTTGTCCCAACATGCACGCTTTCCTTTTCTTTCCACGTTTGTCACTAAAATCTTAAGATTAGGACATTTCAGGATTGGTAGATGTTGCAGTCTGTCATTGTGTCTAAAAAATGTCTTCTATCTAAAGCAGCTAAGAAAGTGTGTGAGTGCATGTACTTTGTAATGGACACTTGGCATGGACCTACGATTTCAAATACTTAAGATCCAACTGTTTATAATAGATGAATGAATTCCACGTTTTCGCTCTTTGATGACAAAAAGTTCTCTGCCTTGCCAAGAGAACGGAAATTGACAATGTAGACGTGTTCCTTTGTGAATTTGAGTCATATGTTTGTATACAAAACAGGTGACGTTTGAAGAGCCAACCCTGGTGCCCGCAGCCGAGCCCCGTAGAGTGACGGTTGGTCCCGTAGCCGCTACCAAGACTGTGGCAAAGGCGCTCGTCGCCGAGCCAGTGAGAGGCCCCAAGACTGTGGTCACCGGGCCCGTCGTAGAGTCACGAGTAGTGGCGACCGGTGGCCGAGATGTATCGACCAAACGCGAGGAAAGCCGAGACGTCTCGATCAAACGCGATGAAACCCGAAAGATATTCGTCGGGCCAGCCCAAGTGACCACAAAAGTTGAAACGGTGGTAAGTTGAAGCTATAATGGTTGTATTAAAATGACAAAATAACTTCTATGACATCATATCATTGTCAGAGATTGTTTGTTTTGCTGTTCCTTTTTTCAGACAGGCATATGCACATTAAATAATACTTACCATATTCTTCCTTTATTATATCATCTTTGACTTTGATGAATCATATTCCCAGATGATAGAGAGAGCAATCTTCTTTATTGTGATCGGTAGATACTCGCAAAACCATACTAACGTACTCTATACCTTTTTTGTGTCAATAAAGTCATGAGACATGAGTCTGTTGTTCCTGTTGTTGGAAGCTGTTTTAAGGCTATTGGCATGCTGTAATCTAAAAAAAAAACTGGATAGGCTGGTAGGAACCTCACAGTTGAGCTCCTGTACCCAAATTTGTGACTGGGAGACCACAATTCAATCCTGTGGATGTCATCTCGGTTGGGGCTGCATTCGTCTTTCGGAAGGGACGTAAATGGAAGTGCCTCGAGCACGTTAAGGGGAAGGACTAGCAAACCCTCCCTGTAAAAATCTACCCTGGTACTGATACAGCAAGAAACGTTTTGCCACCAGGCAGTACAAGGTTCCGTACGTAATCTCTACGCAGATTTACCTGTGCTATAAGATATTATCAAAGCTGGCAAAGGAGTTTAGCCGGCCAAAGGGAGTCGGCCAGTCACCGGTAGCCATACACACTCCCAGGCCGGCTTCAGTCCTCTGTCAGCTTTTGATACTATCTTATCGGGTACCATAGGATCTGCTTGGAGATTATTCCGAACGAACGAACGAACGAATGTAAAAGTGAATCGTGATAAATCTATGTTTTCAGAGGGGCGACCCGAGCGTACAGCGCCACGTGGAGACCGGGCCCGTGGAAGAGGTACGGGAGGTCATCACGGACCCAGACGGCACCAAACGCACCATCATCCGCCGCCGGGTCGTCAAGACCACCAAGACAACTACCAGCACTCCCGTCATCACCAAGCGGGTGGAAACCAAGACACATGCGGTAGGGGTGTGAATTATTCAACTTCGTTCACTCACTCATACCAGGGCGTTGAAAAAATGAAGGTTATATCTTCAGCAGTGACGTTCGTGTGTCTGTCTGTGTGTATGAGACTCAGTATGAACACGATAATAATTGCTTGAATGGATTGGATATTTTGTACTATTTCCGGTTAGATATCCTGTATTCTTTACAAGCTATTGTCACGATTTGGGGGATGGTATCTTGTGCTTGGAAAGAAGTGGCAGAAGTTTAGACTTACCTAGATTTGAATTGTAACGTCCAAGAGGATAGCTGAACAAGCAAATAACAGATTTTCATGATTTTTCCATTCACTCTACATTTTTTTACCCTCCTTGACACAAGGACAAGCCAAGAAAATTTGTTAGATTGTTTCAACGGATTCTCAGTTAATACATAATTGTCAAAGTAGAAATAGGTTTATTCTTGTGTTTTCATGACAAAGTATAACAGCCAGTGTTTCTCAGAACATATTATAGAATATGTAACTGAACTCGCGTTGGTTGAAAAAGTGCCCGGTAACAACATGCAAAGTGTTTTTTTTTCTACTTTTTAATTTACTTATTTGGTTGCCTTTGGCTTTTGTGTGCATTACATCACCATTTACGAAAATAACAAGATTAAGGTACTTATTGTGTGCAGTGTTTATGTGCTGTTGTTAACCCTACATTATTAACCCAGGCGAGTGCGAACGGCATGATGGGAAGTGGCACAAACATGGCTGCCCCAGACTCACCCAGTGATGAGGAGGAACTTCAGGAATTTGGTATATGTCTAACTGCATCCACATATAGTCGTACGGTATTTATCATAATGTAAAAACTTTATATAGTTGAACAGTTGCATATTGTTGTTAATATCATGAAACGACAGTAAAACCCAATGTAACAATCTGGATCTTTTCGAAGGTGGTTCAATTCATTTATACCTTACCCTGGAAACCAGACTTTTAACCATGGCCGGCAGAGATAATCTCCAAGCAGATCCTACGGTAGCGTTAGATAGACCGTCGTACTATTTTGATGTGTACTTAAGCAGGCTGTAACAGAGCTAAACCACCGACAAGGATCTAAGACCACCTTTCCCGTAACGAGTTGAAGACTGCTGGATTTTGTACGACACATGCACAAGAATACCTTAGATTTGCGATCGTTCGACGGTCGTACAACGAATGTTAGCGGGCCTAAAGTGATACAAAACGCAAACTATTCCCCTTTGCAGTACTCGCGATAGTGTTCTTAACCTTTGTGTAACAATAACGTCGAAGTAAGGATATTTTTGCTTCAAGCATCTACTTGTTCCTTGTAGAACATATAACGAAAAAAATGTGATTTTTTTTCTACTTGTGTAGGTCCGGTCTGGGGTAACTCGTACAGCGGAACAGAAAGTCACCATGTCCTCGAAGAAGGTGACGTCATCTTCCGGGGAATCCGTAGCCAAGGCAACCAAGACGATCACCCGACAAGTATCCCCTGGGGACGTGAGGGTGGAAACACAGATAAAACAGGCTCGTTCCCAGGATAAAACATCAGTAACCAAACGTACCACATAAAGACGAATGTAAATGAATTCATAACTGTTGATGTGCAACATCGATATTTCTGAGGGAAATAGGAAAAAAAACAAAAAACGAAACAAGAGTTCGAGATGGACATGTTTTCGAGAATTTAAAATCAGAATATTACGAATGTGAAAATGGCAGGCGTGAAAAGCAGTTAAACGACACGGCATTCAATAGATTGGTAAACTAGTAATTTATGTCAAGGATTTTACCTCCTTGAATATATTAAGGGCGCTGGCACAATATTTGCCATACTATTTGAATTGATATCTTGCTATGAAGTTCTTCCCAACGCAATTTGAAAAAGCAACGAAGTGTTTACATCATGGATCATAGAATGTCTGTTTTTCATATGGATATACTGAGTGGATTAATAATTACCATTTTCTGCGTATTTAGCTCATATATCAATAGGCTGCGTGTTCATTTCTATCATCTTGAAACCAATGTATTACAAATATGATGATCATGATGATGATAAAAGCAAGGTATCTAGCCACCCACTGGATTGCCACCTAGGTGCGCCACCTAGCGCACGTCTATGCAAATGCAATGCTGTAAAACCTACCGACATGTTCGGGATAATCGTTGATGGTTTATGTTTTTCATAGGGATGTGTTTTTACAAAACTTAATAAAACTGCGGTTACGAATTCTGCATGAAACAAGTTTGCAACAGTCAATGAATGAAAACTGCAATTCCTGGGCTTTTTTAATCGTAAACTTCATGCTAGACGAAACAAAATGAATAGGCGAAAACAGAATTCATAACCATCTGAGTGAAACTAGCTTTTGTGAAATATGTCTAAACAAGGTTATGTCGAGTGCAACGCAGCAAATAAAAAATAAGTATCGAAAGGCTATGGTGTGATATAAAACGTATGTATGCTACAATACAAACCATTTTGCTTTATGTATATCCAGTATGTGCAATAGGATTTAATGATTTACCTTACGTTTAACATATTCTATGCTACAACCAAACTGCTGATATTAAGTAACTCGCTAGATGGAGCGGTAGTGTGCTGTTGTCATTTTCCTGTTGTTGAAGTAAACCCGAATTTGCTTTCAGTGCTGAAGTACACGACATTACTACTGCTGAGCTTGTTAAGGCAGTTTCAAAAATAAAATCGACAACTGAACTGTCGACAAGTGTTCTGTGTTGTCCTTTTGACCAACTGACGAATTTAGATGTTCATGAGGGGTACATTCACCTTTCTCACGCGGCGGCCATGATATAGTCCGGTTGCCAGACCCCATTTTTTTGGACAACCTTGCAATATGGTCCATACAAAGTTTTTTTGCTGTTTCTATACCTCTGAGGTGTGCTCTATCAGAATCTGGATGATGCCACTCTGTCATCATTGGGCAATTCGCACAATATGCAAATTAAGGCGGCCATTAAAGAAATTCTTTTTTTCGTCAATATCTCAGTAACCACACATGGTATCAAATTGATTTTGGTGTCTATCCCCATGTTTTGAGGGGTTAAGAATCAGATTAGGCCATTTCAGTAATGATCACACCAATATTTGGCTAAATATGCATAAAATATGCAAATTAAGGCGGTTATTACGGACAATCTTGCTTTCGTCAATATCTCAGTAACCACACATGGTATCAACTAGATTTTGGTGTCTATCCCCATGTTTTGAGGGGTAAAGAATCAGATTAAGCCATTTCAGTAAAGATCACACGAATATTTTGTGCTGAATAGGCATAAAATATGCAAATTAAGGCGGTTATTACGGAAAATCTTGCTTTCGTCAATATCTCAGCAACCACACATGGTATAAAAATGATTTTGGTGTCTATCCCCATGTTTTTAAGGGTAAAGAATCAGATTAAGCCATTTCAGTAAAGATTACACCAATATTATGTGCTGGATAGGCATATAATATGCAAATTAAGGCAGTTATTACGGAAAATCTTGCTTTCGTCAATATCTCAGTAACCATACATGGTATTAAATTCACTTTGGTGTCTATCTTCATGTCTTGAGGGGTTAAGAATCTGATGAATCCATTTTAGTATCCCCATGTTTTGAGGGGTAAGGAAGTAGACTAGCCATGTCAGTATTGATCACACCAATATTTTATTAAAAATATACAAAAATTAACTTCAGTGCATATCCAAGTCGTTAAGTATCCGTACCCCCGTAGTGTCAATTCTCCCCTCCACAACAGTGTCCATACCTCTAGTAGCGTCCAGTAGTACCAATGCCCCCTTGGCCAGTAGTGTCCTTACCCCCTGTAGTGTTGTACCCCCAGTATTGGCCGCATCCCCAGTAGTGTCCATGCCCCAAGTAGTGCCCGTAACCCCAGTAGTGTCCGTACCACCAGGTGGTGTCCGTACCCCCTAGTAGTTCCCGTACCCCCAATAGTGTCGATACCCCAAGTAGTGTCCGTACCCCCAGCAGGGTCAGTTCCCCCAGTAGTGCCCGTACCCCCAGTAGTGCCCGTACCCTAGTAGTGTCCGTACCCCCAGCAGTGTCAGTACCCCCAGTAGTGTCCATACCCCAAGTAGTGCCCGTACCCTCAGTAGTGTCCGTACCCCTAGTAGTTCCCGTACCCCATTGGCATTGATACCCCAGGCCAGTAGTCTCAGTGTTTCCCAGTTGTGTCCGTACCCCAAGTATAGTTTCTGTACAATGCAGTGTCAGTACCCAGGTGTAGTGTCAGTACGTAGGTGTAGTGTCCTACCCACTGTAGTGGCTGTACCCCTGTAGTGTCAATACCCACTGTAGTGTCCGTACCTCCTGTAGTGTATCCCCCGTAGTGTCCGTACCCTCAGTATTGTCCATACCACCTGTAGTGTCTGTATCCCCAGTGGTGTCCGTACCCCCAGTATTGTCCGTACCCCCAGTAGTGTCCGTACCCCCAGTAGTGTCCGTACCTCCAGTAGTGTCCGTACCCCCATTTGTGTCCATTACCCCCAGTAGTGTCCGTACCCCCAGCAGTGTCCGTACCACCTGTAGTGTCTGTATCCCCAGTGGTGTCCATACAGTGACGGTTGTGTCCATATCCCCAGTTACGTTCCCATATCTCCATTGGGTCAAATTGACTTTTTTCAGGTCCGACTTTTTTGGGACCGGTCCAAGAAGAACCCGTTTTTGTACTGGTGGTACACTGTGCACCCCTACCAAGTAGTGCCCGGGCTGTAACATCTAGTAGTGTCATCGATCAGTACCACATGTAATGTCAGTTTTCATTGTACCATGTGTCAGTTTTCACTGTAGTGCCCATACCCCCAGTAGTGTCAAATCTGTACCCTCAGTAGTGTCCGTACGTATTGTCCGCTCCCCCTGTGGTGTCCATACCCCCTGTAGCATCCGTACCCCCAGTAGTGCCTGTACCTCCCGTAATGTCTATTCATCTAGCAGAGACCATATCCGATGTAGACGTATGTACCACCAGTAGTGCCCGTAACCCCAGAAGTGTTTATACCCCCTGTTTTCAGTTACCCCTGGGCCAGTAGTGTCTGTTCCCTCAGTCTGTACCCCAGTAGTGTGGCTGTCCTACGGATACACCTTGACAGCAATGTGTGGATGCTATAGCTCACTTGCCAGCTACATTTTTGTGGATATCACATTGAAGCACTTACACACCTGACAGGTTGATGTCTGTGACAATGGTTGTGAATGTGACTTGTTGGAGGACTGAGTCAAACCAGTATGGCAACATATATAAGCATAATTAAAGTGGATGCATCCACTATGATATACACTGAAGCTGATTTTTGAAACATTTTCAATAAAGTACTTGTGTGACCAATACTGACATAGCTTTGTTTGATTCCTTACCCCTCAAAACATGGGGATGGACGCCAAATTTGTCTTGATACCATGTGTAGTTACTGAAATATTGACGAAAACAAGATTTTCCGTAATGAATGCCTTATTTGCATATTATATGCCTATTCAGCACAAAATATTGGTGTGATCATTTCTAAAATAGCTTAATCTGATTCTTTACCGCTCAAAACATGGGGATAGACACTCAAATTATTTTAATACCATGTGTGGTTATTGAGATATTGACGAAAGCAAGATTTTCCGTAATAGCCGCCTTAATTTGCATATTATATGCCTATTCAGCACAAAACAGTGGTGTGATCTTTACTGAAATGGCTTAATCTGATTCTTTACCCCTCAAAACATGGGGATAGACACCAAAATTACTTTTATAGCATGTGTGGTTACTGAGATTTTGACGAAAGCAAGATTTTCCGTAATAACCGCCTTAATTTGCATATTTTATGCATATTTATCCAAAATATTGATGTGATCATTACTAAAATGGCCTAATCTGATTCTTTGCCCCTCAAAACATGGGGTTAGACACCAAAATCAATTTGATACCATGTGTGGTTACTGAGATATTGACGAAAACAAGAATTTCCTTAATGGCCGCCTTAATTTGCATATTGTGCGGATTCCCCAATGATGACAGAGTGGCATCATCCAGATTCTGATAGAGCACACCTCAGAGGTATAGAAACAGCAAAAAAACTTTGTATGGACCACATTGCACGCTTATCGTTCTCTGCCACCAGACTAATAAGTCACTCCTCGAAAACGAGGTCACCAAGCCTATCTCATACACTGTTGAGATTATTGACCAAGAACTACTAAGGCCCACAGAAAGATCAAAGAAGCAGTTCAAATCCAGTTAGAAGGTGCGAAGCTGAATCGCAATGATGGCTGGGAGCTGCCTTAGTCCTACTTACCCTTATTCCGGAAGGAGCCAGAACTAGGTCACTCCGTGAGCAAGATGGACTGATAGCCATCGAAAATTTGGAGGTACGTGTGTTTACCTTTAAAAAGTAGTCACTGTTTGATGAAAATCCTATTAACCGAGGTCAATGAAGCAAACAGACAAAGCTTATTTTTAAATCAGCTCCCGTTTAGTTTTCTCCCAAAACACACAGAATTTCACAATGTAAGATCAAATAATACATGTCATAGTGTTATGCGCCGAAAGATGAAGCAATTTAGCCCGCGGACCCCACAGTCCCTTAAGAGATGCAAAATTAAAACATGATAATACAAATATTTGACCGACGTGCAGCTATTCTCTTATTGGTCAATTTTCTAATTGCCATGTTATCATTGGTTGAACTGCTAATTATGATGGACAGTCTTTTGTTTGCCTCATTGACCTGGTTTTAGATCTATCATCGCCGCCGCGTGAGTTAGTTTGCTTCGCCATCTTATGAAACAAGTGGACCTACATCTCCAATTAGATGTTGGGGGTGAAAGATCGCACGTAACATTTTTTTGATAGATCCTTACCTCTAATGTAAGCAATTGGCATGATAGATGGTAAAATCCCTACCTGAACAAAAACAAATGACGTCACGTACAAAACGTGATGTCTATATGGACATACAAGGTAGGCGGCGCTTCAACAAGGCGTTACATAGGCTCCTCTTGCGACGCCTAACAACTGATCCTTTTTATACCAACTAGAGTCCTAAAAGGTAATCTTAGTGGTCTGTGTCTGGTTCTGCTTGAGAGAAGTGTTTCGGAACTTTAAGCCTACTGTATTGCCTTTTCACAAGTCGAACTTACAGGGTGATATACCTGTTAGAGCACCATCTGCTAGTACCCACCGCTCCCAGACAAATTGCCATGCATGTTTTGGTCATTTTGGTAATGCAGAGATCGCGAAAGACTAGCAAGGTGGTTAGAATTGCTAGGCTTGTTCGACTTTGTTTCCAATTATGCGACAATTTGAAATAAAGACTGACAACAATTCTTATGATATTTCACAAACAAATCGCCATATATGACACGATTCCTTCACATTTTTACTGGTAGAAGTGGTCGCTTATATACAGCTCCTGTATATTGTACGTGTTGAAGGATTACCGCGTCCAAATTTCAGCTCTAATTTGTGAAACAAGAAGTTTAACAAATGCAACGGTTTTTTATTTGTCTTTCTATCAATAGACCCAATTTTCTTTTCACAATGCATTTTTTTCTCAATGGTGCAATATAGCCCTGGGCGCCGGGAGGAGCCATTTGATGGGCTGAATTTTTGTTACATTTAATTTTCTTCTGAAATAACCTAGGTCTTCTAAGAACATCAGTAAATTATTTATCAATTATCATCCAGTGCTATTCATGTCTCGTTATTTTATAACCTTCGTCATTACATTTTTGGTTCTGTGTGCCTGTATGTGTTTGCGAAAATAATCCATAATATCAAGTCAGTTTGCCATTACAGGAAAGCAATTGAACACACAAGTTGACGGCCGGTCTAAAATACCAAAAGTGCCTAACATATATAGGTAAATATTTGTACACATCTCATGGTCCTTTCTGTTTACAGTCAATTGCGTGATTGTTTGAATCAACTCCATCCAATTCTCAATCTTGCTCGGTCTTTGTTGGCGAACCGTCTATCAAATGCCACAATGCATTTCCTGACAACCCACTCCTGCGGTCAAGTCTAGAATTGAGTGAGAAACACTGAACTGTACGAACGGTCCCCATCGTCCATCTGAAGTACAGAACTGTCAGGACGATCCCCACCATCCATCCAGCGGCACCCGACAGTCCTGATGTCTAATTTAGCGGCCGCCAATTCAGAAAATTTGTGCGGCACCATCTTCATCATGTCTGGGGCGGTCTGCAGACGACACAGACACATTAGCCGGACCAAATCCTGTAGCGGTGCCAGCGATCCAATCTCCAAGCAGATGTGGCAGTCGGGCCTGTTTCAGGAGTATTTTGTAGTGTTTTACAATCTCCAAGCAGATCTACGGATAAATGGAAGGATCCATAGGCCAAACAATATTTCTTGGTTATTGGGAGAAAGTGTTTTGTACGTATTGGTACATTTTTCTACGTTTACACCGTGAATCGGGTATCTGTAACAAGCGCCCAACTCCAGAAAATCGTACGTAGTGATTGCACGCAAAAAAGTTGTGTGGCCCAGGGCTACGGAAACGGAGATGAGCGCCACCTTATGCACCATCTGGTGCTGGAAGGACTCCCTTTAGAATAGACAACATTGTTTAGAAACCATGCAAGTTCTGAGTCCTCATAGAAATTATGTGGATCATATCAAACTGCTTCCACTCTTAATCGAAGCAACATTGAAAAGAGTCAAGGTCGATATAAAGGGTTGCCAGTGACCGAACCGTCACACAGGCGCACAGAACTTTACAAAGAAAGTTTACAGAGTCCCGCACAAAGGGCCTGTGTTCAGGTGTACAGGTGTTTTGGTGTAGAACAGGTCCCAGCTACAAGCGCCGCACGTGTGAAACAGTCGTTCCACCGTAAGCTATCGTCGGCTGTTTATCCAGAACATTCTTAGCTTTGTTTCCCTCCTGCCGGTTATGTCATGGTCTTGATTGTAAGTAATAAGTGTGAAGCCAAGCAGGACGAATCACAGCGAGGACAATGGGGTATGATCCAGCTCGTACATCTGTCACGCCATTCTTGGCTGACGGGCGGCCATTGACGCCGTCTGTCGAACGTTTCACGGCAAACTTCACCTGTAAAAACAGTTTGTTTTCAAACCCCAGGAAACAGCGAGGTCGCTATTCATGGGCGGTGGGCTGTCCGTCAACACGGGGACACCGAAGCCGGGCACGCTCAGGCACAACGAGGACAACAACGAGGACTTCGGCTGACGAGGGAAACCGGAAACTTCGCAGCAACTGTTCCTGATCCGACCTGTTCTTTTTGAGAAGCGAGGGTGGCTTGTGGTCTATGGTTGATTCAACTTTGTCAGTGAAACGCGAAGAAAAATATGTATTGAAATTCATCGGTGCGACAAAAAGAGTCGACATCCTCGCTTTTCGTTACACACTTATATAACATGGTCAGCACAATAACCTTTTCTCCTTGTCTGTCAACATCAGGCTATGGTCTCTGATGTGATGCTGTGTGAGAAATAAGTAGGCAATACTTCATTAATTCTATTCGGTCTCACGTAACCGTTATTTCATAAAGCAAACGATAAAAGTACTGCTGATGATACAAGTGCCCCGGCATAAGAGACCCTAGTCTGATATAAAAAATCAATCTTCCGTTGTGGTCTTCGAACGGGGCTTGTTTCGAAACGGGGCAAAACTACGTTCCAAGGCAAACTCCCTTCCTCGACAAACTCCCTATACATAAGAGAACCTATCCAACGTTGAAAATCACGAACCAACGCCCCCGTCCTGAATAAAAAAACAGCCTGAAGCGGAGGCTAAACCAGCACCACCCCCTAAAAATGAACATCGTGCTCCTAGAAGGCCTGCAATGGAGGCTAGCAAGGCAGGTGTAAAAGAAGTCCGAGCCACGCGTCTGCTTGAAAATTAACCCTCCCGTCTGTCGGGCAGGCGTGCAGACGACAGAGACGTATGTAAGGCGTCCAGGGAACCATTTAACCCGCCGCGCACGTTCTAGCGGGAGATGACAAATGGCGTATCATCAGGAAATAGTGTTGGGTCTGCCCCCGGCGCCTGGCTGGGCCCATTTCATCAGCGGTCCCGCCGCCTGCGCGCCGCCGCTCTGTCAGGTGTCAAACGACATTTCTGTCAGCACGCAATTAACGTTTTACCGACCCACACTCAGTCCGTTTGTTACCGTTCTATACATCATGGCTGACAGTTTGTGCATGGACGCCTCAAGACTGACGGAGCACAGAGTAGCAGTAACCTGGATTTGTTTCGTTCTCTAGTTCGGACCCTATTACCGTCTTGTACCACAGCAAGTTTTCTTGTTCCTTCAGTAGTAGGGCATACCTTTATATAGCCCTTCCTCTCTAATGCGCTGAAGGCACCTCCTCGAGCACGGGACCCATTTTACATCCCTTCCGAAAGACAGGTGCAGCCCCAACCGAGATGCCCTATTCAGGATTGAACCAGGGTCTCACAGTTAACAACTAATGAGAACCAGGAGCTTAACTGTGACACTACTACTACCTGAGGGATATCTCGGCTTTGTTTACTTGTATCAGTTTAAGGTTATTTCAGCACAACCACAATTTTCTCACACCCGCCAACGTTTTATTTGCAGCTATCTTAACAGAAAATCAAGCATTCAATCGCCTTAAAAAACAATCTTGTGGATGTCATCATCTACACATCATGACGCTAACTAATAAGATGAATACTAGAACGTAATTCAACTTGTTTTTTTTTTTCATTACCGTACCATTGGAGTTCACAACCAAGGCCAGAGTGTTTCGCTTACACTGTATTTATGTACGTGAAGTTTGACAGGAGTTTTGCCCTTCGTAATGAGTTTTGTCTGCAGCTAGTCACTGGCACATGTCCAACCATGCTTTTAACCTATCCAAACACTTCGTCAAATTAATTTAACATGAATTATTAGTCTGTTTTTCTCTGGAAGGAACGTTCAGAAGTCAGAGCACGACATAGAATTGTCTAAAGTGCCAATCAGACAAGTCGCCATGAACAGCCAGCTCAGATGCGGCGTGATAAGTATTGTGTCGATTTAATCCTTTAAGTTTTAGAATTCATAACGTCATAGTTTGTCCATGTAGCTCAACCGGTAACAGCCTCACATGTGTGCTCCTGCTTGTACGTACTTTGTTGGTATTATAAACTGGGCCCTGGTTCATGTCAAGAGGTTAAGACACTTCGGTTGGGGCTACACCCGTCTTTCGGAAGGGGCGTAAATAGGGTCTCGTGGTCAAAGAGGTGCCAGCAAGTCCTCGAAGTAAAAGTATACCCTGCAACTGTAACATCAAGGAAACTGGCCGTCCTATGTAACACTAGGCAATACAATCGTCTGAACGAATGAAGGGACGGACGAGGATAACTACGTGTGTGGCGTTAGGCCTGACTACACGATCGCGAAGTCCGACTTTAGCTTCCTGGAAATAGATCATGTTTCCTCTTAGAAATAAAGAATAAAGTTGAGAGAAACGCCATTGACTTTTCTATGGATACCCCCTATAGACAACCTGACAGACACGAGTAATCGTGAAAATCTTAACAATGATCCTTACATCCAGACAACGAGGGTTTATCGTGAAATTGAACTTCACCTAAGACGTCCACAGTGATATTAGACTCCAGGGGGTTTCTAAGACAAGCCCCTTCAATCCTTCAGGTGTTTCGGCAAATGTTAACCCGTCTGTTCGGCCCACGCTGTACTTACCCAGCGTTTCCTGTTGTTTCGTCTGTATGTAGGGGTAAATTAGGGGTTTTATGCTTGACGATAAGCCCCATAGACCTTGCCTAATAGCCCGCTAAATGACGGGGCCGTCCCACTCTATCCGGGCCCGTGATGGGGATTATTGACACAGCGGGAAAGCTGGGTGGGGGGCAGGCGGCGTTTCTGCTCGGAAAGCGTTGTTTTAACTCCAAGTACATGTATTAACGTTACCCTCTGACTGGCTTAAATGTCCGTTTTCGCTCGTTGTTTAAGTCTATTTCAAAAGATGTCACATTGAAATATGTCATAGTGATGCTGATTTTTTTTTACATTTGGCAAGGTCTGTTGATATTCACATTGAACAAGAGGAAAAACAATCATAGAACACAAAATGTGCACAACATGAATTCATGGTACATCATACTTTACTGAGAACACATCACAGTCATCTCTCACTACATTGTCATTTTGTAGTATTCATGATGGCGCAGTGGTACTTGCATTCTATGTATGTTTATGTTTGTCAAATTATACAGTTTGTTGTTACAGCGATGATATCTAATGATATCTAATTTGATCAGCCATTCGTTTGTTCGTTCTTTCGTCCGTTTGTTATCTCGCTGTAATTCTCAGTCAGACCGAAAGGTGTCGAGTTTTGTAGGTCAGTGTGACCATCACCAGGTGTACAGACAGAAGAGTCGATTCAATGCTACATGACAGGGAATGACTTTAAAGTAAGCTGTTCTTGAAAGATAGCTGACTACTAGTTCCAACACGCACATATGTAGAGATGCACATATATGTAGTTCACACACACACACACACACACACACACACACACACACACAAACAAACGCACACCAAAAACATTATAATAGACGAAGTGAGAGAGGGAGAATAAGAGAGATACACACACGCGCGCGCGCAAACATACGCAAACAAACACGGACCACGCGAAAGCAGTACACTGTTCCAATTCCACTTAGACATGGCAAAGGTCACTCTCTATCAGTCTATTCCGCAAACACTGCAAATCCGATTGTGGGTTTACCTGCTTTCACCTCAACATGGACACTACTATTCCTCCCTATCCAAAATGGAACATTCCACCTGGCAGTGGATCAGTATGTCTGTCGGACCAGGCCATGTTGTACTGGAGGGGAATCTGTTGTTTCTTGTGACATACAGGGGAGCACGAAACGGGGCCGACCTACGACTGCTACCTGTCGGGAGTGTAGCGTGTTGATTGGTCGAGCAGCGCGGTTGGCCAGAAGTGCTTTGGAAGGTACCATTTGACTTTTGGTTGGGACAGGTTGTCTGAAACTTGACTTTTATCGATTAATTGTCCATGTCTAAATAAGCATGAACACAAGGACACGGGTATTTATTTTCCATGTTAATACGTTTGTATCAACTGTGTGCAAGTATAAATGACTCTTCAAGCCGCATATTTGTTCTTGTCGTCGCCGTTGGCCCCTATGCCGCCAAGTAGACTGCTCCGGCCTTGCATTGTTTCCGTGCAGGAGGCTTGCACCCAGTCGAGAGGCAGCACAAAATAAAGACAAAGTCTGGCACACGCACCGACTAACGGGCTGGCCCGGCGTTCCGCGGATTGAATTGCTAGCGATATTGAATTTAGCGTGGTTCCCCTGGGCTCGCCTCGGTCACACACAGGGATGAAGGGCTAGCTACCCGCCAGGCCGTCACGGGTCTGTAGCCATCCGCTCACCGCGTGACCAGCACACCTTTCCTCGGGCCAGACGTGCCGGGATGGCGGGGAAGGCAGCGTGGTTCCTCCCGTTGTTGGCGGCGGGGCTGGCCCTGCTCGCCCGGGATGCAGGCGCGGCGCTGTGCGAGCCGATCACGATCCCCATGTGTAAGAAGATGCCGTGGAATATGACGAGGATGCCCAACCTGCTGCACCACAGTACCCAGGAGAACGCCAAACTCGCCATCGAACAGTACGAGAGTCTGGTGAACTTCCAGCCCAGCTGCAGCCCCGACCTGCTCCTGTTCTTCCTCTGCTCCATGTACGCGCCCATCTGTACCCTAGAGTTCAGCCAGGAGCCCATCCGGCCCTGTAAGAAGGTGTGCGAGGGTGCACGCGCCGCCTGTGAGCCCGTGGTGCTCGCCTACAACCACACCTGGCCAGACCACCTGAAGTGCGACGACTTACCTGTGTACGAGCTGGGCGTCTGTATCTCACCCGAGGCCATCGTCACCGAAGAGCCGCCAGGTAAAGCAAACCTCTCTTTCTCCCATTCCCTCTCTCCTACGTCTGTCTGATATAGAGATTTTCCTTCATTGACGTTATACATACATGAGTGTGTGATCGTATCCCCACAGTGTAACAGACCATACGAAAACGCATGGCCGCCTGTAAAAAGAACATCATGGCCAGAATACGAAAGAACAAAAACCTTGTCATGTCGCACACATGCTACTACTAGTAGTATGTGATGTACATAGCACGGCGTAATCCGAGGACTGGCTTAAGACGTTATCCAATTTTCTTTTCCATACCGAGACTAGTAACAAGACATAATCTGTTCCGCGTCAAGTCAGCCGGAAACCTCAAGTTGTCCTTTCTGGTTCCCCACACACAGCAGTCTGAAGTACCGTCCAGTTTACATTCTTATGTGCATTTGAAACCTTAAAACGGAAGGCTAATTGGTGGTTTCTAACGTGTACATTCTGAACAAGTATCTTCCGCCACACCGCGGTCCCTTGGTACCGCCTTGGTACCACACGCAAAAATCTACCTTTCTATCGATGACTAACTAGGAGAAGTCGGTAAACTTTAGAAAAGAAAGGTTCTTTTACTTGTAATCATAAAGCGTTTGGTTCCCACCCTAAACAGCATAGAGATAACAATAGAAAAGAAAGGAAGTGGGTACAGTGGGTTGTTCAATGCCTTTTCAAGAGTGGACCTAAGTAGCATTGTTTTTCTTTCTTCTGTATCAATAATTGTGTTGGTAATCAAGGCGCGAACAGAGCAATTGTGTTTTAATGGCAAATTCTAGATGACTATCAAGAGTTAAAGCTCCGTTGGTCTCGCCGGCATTCTGACAATACTAACAATGCCAGGGAGAACCTGGAATCAAACAATACAATGTCGGACCCCGCCCGCACAAGTGGTACTGTACCAGACGACCAAAAAACGTCTAAATGTTTGGATGTTTTGATCCAAGCCGCCGAGACCTTGAATAAATCGGCTGTCGCAAGGCGACCTTAGCAGAACAAACTCTCGGGACGTGCCTCTGTGCTGTTCAGCGGTTCGGGATTCTTGCAGTGCCAACATTGTCAGGTATGACACTGTCGGAACTGGACTTTGAAAACAGAAAACACGATTACTAGATTCATTTTCCAAATCTTTCATGTCCGTTTTTAAGAGAACAGGATGAAGATTTGTGTCTGAAACGTGCCGATTCAGTCTGCTTTCAATTTGAAGGAAACGTTTGCCATGTCTCGCGACACGTGAGATTCCGGAGTTTGAAACCTGGTGTTTACCCTCCCCTCCCCATCTGTTTTTAAAAGCGTTAACAGTAGAACAATGTGGTTCGCTGACAGACGAGTGACGGGGAGGGCCAGGGGGTCTGAATTTTTATTTCTCGCATCCATCACTAAGGTGCGCAGATGGGCGCATGTCGCCGGGTCGTGACGTATGGGTCGCCTGTTGTTCGCCCCAGATATTTTTATTGCAAAATCCATTTCGAATTATTCCGCTGCTCAAATGGTTTGGAAACATCCCAACTGGCCCAGAGAAGGCCTCTCTCGGGCATCTGTTGCAGACTTCGAGAGGGGCTGGCTTTTACTTGGGGGTGGTGGGGGTGTGTGTGTGTGTGGGGGGGGGGTGCTGGTAAGCTAGTTGGCTAGGGTTCACTAATGCCAGGAAAGGGAGTTTGCCGTTGGGGGGAGTTTGCCTAGTTTGTCGTGGAAGCAGTTTCGCCCCGCCCCCCCTCAAATAATATAGTATCCAGCCCCTCTCGAAGTTTGCGAAGGAGGCTAGCTGTCACATGGTCGCCGACTCCAACTTGAACTTGAATACTCATCGACGTTACGTAACAATATTTAGTTGTTGTGTTGTATACGGATACCAAATTTGTCGCCGTGCGCCCCATTTTATTTGACAGCGCTTCTATCATGTCTTCACACCAATTCATCTCACAGAGAAACACAGGGGGCTCATAGCGTATAAACTTGTCGAAAAGTCCTCCGTCCATATCCAGCACGGCGGCCCTGTCAGTAAGTGCACTCCAGCCAGAGCCGGTCGACCGGTTTGTGTTGACACAGCTACGAGACGGGGGATGTGCTCTACTGGGCTCGCTCTTCAATCCGCTTTCCTCCGCAAATCCTCCTTCACGACAGAACTGTCGGCGATGGGAACTTTACGGTCTGACTTTGACAAACAGACCGGCACAAAACTGCAAAAGGATATTTTTTGTTTATAGTTGGGCACCATGTAGCTAGTCTCTTTCCAACGCTGAGCGAGTACAACAAGAGCAAGGCAATATTTAATCTCCATGCAGAGCTTGCGGTGGCATAAGATAGTATCATAAGCTAGTATCATAAGCTGGGGAAGGAGTTTAGCCGGCAAAAGGAGTAATTGGCCACCGCGGTAGGCAATACTGTCACCAGTGCGACATGCACTATTCATTTTTCTCAGCAAAGGAATATTGGCAATTCATTCCAAATTGCGACCCACTCACATAATCAGCCATAACCCTTGGCCCACAGTGTGTAATGATAAAAGTTTGGGGGTATCACTGTATCACTGTAGGATAATGAATAAGCTTTCTGATCATACGTGATACAATGCGATGGCTTAAGTAGCAATATAGGTGAAATCAACTGAATTTACGTTTCCGATCTTTGTTTACTTATTCAGTTTAAATGTGATGTTTCAGGTAATCTTTATGATAACTCCTTATTATTTTAGATTATATCATTACTATTGACCTATATTTGCACGAAGTCCCGATTTTCCCATTGGCACCTTGCTCAGATACCAGGCTGCTCACAAAAAGACATTCAGAGCAATCGAAGAGACGTAAAGAAAAGCTAGTCTCTACCAGACTGGCTACCCTGACTAATATAGGGAGAATAATTTGCCAGGGGAGTTTTGCTACCAGAGGAGTTGGTCGGCCGCAAGTTCGGGATGGGAAACATGAACCTAAGCGTGGACTGACTCCTCTGGCAAATCTCCCATTTTTCGTGTGCCGAATTCTACGATCCCCACACCCCCGTAGGAAGGTGTTTTGGAGTATAAAGAAAGGCCCACGGAGATGTTTCCCTGTCCGTCACACATTGTCACATGTACATTTCACCTGACGCCTGGAGGCGACCGTGTTACGCCAGTCGGTCAACATGTGGCCACACCGGAGCGCTTTATCTGTGTTCTTAATCTCACGAATTACATTCCTCTTGAGCGGACGATGATTTGCTCCTCGAGAGGTCCTTTCAACAGTACTTAGGCTTTAAATGGATCGCGAAAGCTGTCGTCCTGCGTTTGTCAGCGCCGGACGCCCGTGCCTTATCGTACTCTGCCCAAACACCTCGCTACAAGATTATAGGCGTACCGGCGACGCCGCGAAAAGTGAAAGGTTATCTGTGACCTGCATTCCTGCGCTCGCTCAACCAATTAATCGGCAGCCCGGTGATCATCATTCCAAGGGGCGGGAAAACAAATTGTTTTAATCTCGGATCGTCAGATCCTAATCAAATCATCCTTGTGCCATTTCTGTCAGAAATATAAGTACCGCTCAAAGATATTTGATATTCTCGACACAAAATACGGAGTTGTGGGGGCGGGTGTACATTGTCTCTGTCTAAACCAGGTAACCAACGGCAGGTAATATCGTCTGACGATTTGGTTGCTATAGTGACCGGTTAATGGTAGATGTCGTGCCGGCGCCTTGTCACTCATCATTCTCACATCTGTCATGCCGCCTAACATGAAAACGTCTCGGTAAAGGTGGGGTCACACATGCGTATATATTCAAGTCCGTTTGAGGTGCGTATGACGCTCTTAGTCTCTACCAGGCTCCACAGGACGCAGGAAAAATAGTACAAATTGGACAAAAATAGATACATAACATGTCAGATGAGTTAGCTGACCGAGAAGTATGGTTAGTGACCCAGCTAACTTGTCTGACATGTTACCTGTTACGTTTGTCCAATTTCTATTATCTTTACAACAACCTGTGGAGCCTGGTGGAGGTAAATACTCCCATGCGCGCCTCATACGGACTTAAATATATACGCATGTGTGACCCCACCTTTAGACCTCCATGCGGACCTCATACGGACTTAAATATATACGCAGGTGTGACCCCACCTTTACAGGGACCGGCGCCTGACAACCAGTTTCTTTCTTACATGGAAGTACATGTACGAGAGAATTTTAGAAACTAGCGTAACGTGTAACTAAACACCCATATGCATATAGCGATGTACTTGTATATATTATAATAACTATGCCTAAAATAATTTTTTCTATAAAAAAAAGGAGTCGAACCCAATAACCCAGGATCTAGAGTTGGCTTTTACTAGTTCTAGACTAGAGTAGACACCTTGATATTGTTTTTACTTATGAACGAATCTCTCATGTTACCTGCAATTAGCCCACGGGCAAGAATTTGCAACAAACTTTATTATTGTTATAAAATGTTTTCAGAGAACCTTATCGGAATCACTGTTCTCTATACTACATGTACGCATGCATGTATATTATCTCAGAGTCATATCTACACGTAGCAGTCGTTAATGTCAATTATGTTATGCATCTCGATACAACTTTGTAAAAAATTTGAAGCCATATTCATGTACTACCCACGGAAAATAGCGATCCTTTTACACGGCCTCAGTATTATTACCTGTGCACCATTTGCAAAGTCACACCAACACAATCAGGCAACTATAACAGATATATTGGTTAACCTAGAAAACTATTAGTTTCTTACATGTGCGTGTATTCTTTTTACAGAACTTGTCGGTCCGGAATCTACAGACAGTGCAGAAATTAGGGAGCCCGGAAAGTCAGGAAACGGACGCCGCAAACGTACGTATCTTAAGTGTGAAGGGCAGAAGTTTTCGCTACTGTATGTATTCATACAACGGACGTAATTGTGAAGTACTATCATCCTGTGAGGATTCTACTGAAGCCTAAGATAGCAGCTTCACAGTTGAGCTCCTGTTTCAGTTAGTTAGGAACTGGGAGGCCCTGGTTCAATTCTGGTTAGGGCATCTCGGTTGGGGCTGCACCGTCTTTCGAAAGGGACGTAAATTGGGGCTTCTTGTTCGTGTTCGAGGAGGTGTCTCGTGCAAAAGGGGAAGGGCTAGCATCCCCTCCTTGTAAAGATAAACCCTGCTACAGCAAAAAACGTACCTATGTGCTGAAAGGTAGTACAAGGCACTGAACGAATGGGCATATTTGTGACGTGCTAACATCCTGTGTTAGAGCCCTGCCTCCGGTATTTGAACTTCGCCTCACATATTGCAATAATACAAGTAATGTTATGAACTGTTTCATCTATGCCCCTTTAACAACATTCTAAACTGAACGTTTTGTAGCGGGTAACTCAGTATGCACCGTAAAGGGCTTTAAACGTCAATCTGGATAACTTTACGACCCGAAACAGTTACGAGTAAAGCCTTACGAGCAAGCGTTACGACCTCGCACGGCATGTCACCTGTAGAACGCTGACCTAGTGTCAGCCTAAGTTTGTGTCTAAGCTTGACGTGTGTTGGACACATGCAGCGATGAAGACATCTTACGCTAGGGGCCATTTTTACCGAGTAAACAACTGGGTTTAATTTCTGCGGACGTTTCCTGGTAAAACAATATGGACAGAAAGAAAACACGACATTGTGGTAATTTTATATACTAATTCGAGCCGACGCCAAAGCACGGAAGACACTTCAGTTTTGCGTTTACCAAAATTTATGAATTCTATGATATGTCAAAGAGTAATAATCACGTTTTAACTGCACGACAGCTTGGTAAGAACACCCTCTGTGCATGTCCTGTAGTTTGACGTGCTTACTGTCAGGTACTATTTAACCTAGATAAACACACCGGTGAGAAGGCCCGGTTAGGAAAGGCAGGGTTTCCTGTGAATGACGCGAAGTTTTGTGCAACTATGTACTGGATCAACAACCGGAACAGGCCAGCCTTTCATTGCTGAACTTGAATACAGAGAGCGGTTATATCGAACAGATATTATACATGCATGTAATTGTATGAATTATAAGCCAAACGTATGGCGATAAATCAACTTTTTTTTTTCATTTTGATTCCCACATGGCATCGTTTGAAGAAAAAAAACGATGATACGTATTCGTACAAGATTTCAACAACATTACGAGAAACGTTAACAATTTTTGACAAATACTGGAGATATCTAGACACGTATGCGTCCGACTTTTGGATGATAATACGACACATCAAAGATAAATGTAAGAAACCAAGTGGTAATCATCTTTAGAACATCCTTCCTATGATGTCAGCTAGCAACAGTCATCTTTTTATAGACTTCCATGTGGGTCCTATTTGAGTTGGTCTTTAATATTTTGAGTTCGCGACCTTGCGTCAATAATCTCATTACGAGTGTCATACATAGAACCCAATACGTGCAGAGGTTATGATGTAATGCACACAGAAACTGTACTATTGAACGTGTTATGGACACGTGTGACACATGTGGCAAGCTATAGTGCAAGTCTGTTTTTAATCATTAACTTACACATGGTACACCCGTGGAAAGACTATGTCCCCGTTACCTCATTTTTATCCCGTTTACAAATCATAAACGTCTCCATTTTTGTACAGGTAAAACGAAGCCAATTCAAGCTTTATTAAAAAAAAGTTATATGTATGATTAACCATTTCTGAAGTTGAGCTAAATTTGGCAGTCAAGCATCGCGCTGTCTAAACTCTGAACATCTGTGGTTCCAAGAGAAATAAACAGGGTGCAAGATCACGGCGGCTTAAGTACTTTAACGATGGTATCAGCTATCGGTGATGTTCCGAAAGGGTAACCGGGCTGTTGTGGGTCTGGCCAGCCGCAATGCCTCACGGAAACATGAGCCAAGGTGAAGGTGTTTGCCGTCTGACGTGAGCTGGATGTTTGATAGGGTTCACACGGGTTTTTGATGCGGTTTTTGCGGTTGGAAGAACATTTCCTGTCGTTACAACAGCCCCCCTTCCCATACCAAAGCTTCCAAGTTCTACTGGTTGTAACTGGCGTTGCCGCGTATATCAGTGGTACAAAAAATCGCCAGTCTACAGTCTACATTGCACTGCGGGTCTTACCAAGCGAACAGTTTACCCAGTGTTCGAGTAATTGAATTTGAACAACGAAAGGCTAAGTTTAGACTCATTATGTAAGCACCGACCGTAACATAAAAGATACAGTATAACGTAACCGACCATGTTTTTACACACAGAAATCGTTAAGAACAGAACCGTTTATAACAAAACTCAAAGTTCGTGCCGGGTATTTCAAGTTTGCCTGGTATGTTCACCTGCATACAAAATACCGCATTCCTGTAGTATTTTCTGAAATGGTACACCTTGAACTGCCATTGAAGACCACAAAAGAATAGTGTGTGTAAACTCAGGGGTTTGTAGCCATATTTCTGCAACAAGTTGTAATGTGGGGTGCGTAAGGCAGCACATCAGCTCTGGTGAAGAATGTCAACGGGAGCAAAAGTTAAGCAGATCTGGCAGATTTTTCTATTTTGCATGCATTTCATCTTTTGTCTGCGAAGTTTGCCGCTGACATCATACGAGCGTAGCAACAATATTTGATAGTCAACGTAGAACGCGATCCTAACGTTGCATCCTTTCAGAAATTTAAAGGTCTTGAAATCCCTCTCTAAAGATAGAGCGATCAAATGACTTGTCAAAGAAGCTAGAAAGCAAAATGACTGTATGTCTCAAGTTTCTTTTCCACCGCCCTTTCCGACAGCAAGCAGGCTTACATTTCGTTACAACCAGGGATAAACTGTGGGCATTGTTTCCTCACAATTCTAACACGAGAACAATACGACCCAACCTTGTTGACACCACACGAGGACCAGGTTTACAGAGGGCCGTCACCACACACATAGAACACCCAATCAGCTTCAGAATATGGCGCTGACTGACCAAAGCAGTCGTAGTGGAGAGGGATTAAGTTGCTTAAGTCTGGGTGGGCCAGTTATGGTTAGCGTCTTCGCACGTCTGTAGAAACGTCCACCTTTCTTAATGTTGTTCGACGCATCGGGTACTAGTATGTCAAGGAACTCATGGCCATGTTCTTGTGTGTTTATGGAAGCAAGTTGATATCATTATGAAGGGTTTGTCGCTGCTTGGAAATACTGTTTTTTGAGAAGTTGGTATGCTTTCACAATTTCGATTTGAAAGTGTTTTGCGTATTTAGTGTACACGTGATTGTAGCTAAATCTGAACATTTTTGTTCAGAGTCTCGGCAATCTTGTATTGTATTGTCGTTTATTCCTTATTGATGACTCATTTGCCGTTAATACAGACCTGTTCTTGTCGTATCTGTACCGATTCTGAAAACATGAAGTACACTTCAGTTGAACATTGATGGAACAAGCACAAATCAACCATAGGTGGGAGTTTTAGTGACTACAGGCTTAGACTTGAACGGAGAATGTTCCCTGCTAGTCTGGATACCAGAACCCAGCCCGATCTCAGCTGTCCATAACCAAAGTCGAAGGCCTTAAGGACGCCGAACAACGAAAATGACGTCCTTGCCAAAAGTACCACTAAAATGTCAGGGTCTGCTTCAAAGAAGTAGACCTCAAGGTCGAGCAAAAGTCACAGCCAAAAAACCGTCTTTGATGCGAGTTGGACCATGCATAATTACAGGGATGGCGTACCATGGTCCGCCGCCCCCAGACTACCATTCACCGCCACGTCTCACGTTCCCGTCAGGCGGGGCACAGGCGTCGCACGCCGAAACCTCATCCCCCTCGCGCCGGTGCACAACACAGCGGATATAGTTGGTATCACTACCAAGGGACAACAAACAGAGTCGGAACAATGACACCGTGAAAGGGCCATCGAAAAACTGTGTATGTACAACCTCGTGCAGAAACACGACTCGCTGACCCCCGGTTCACACTAAATATTTCCTCAGAAAAGATGAAAGGGAAAGGGTTCGTATGAAAGTAGAACATTCGAACTTTATCCGAACTTTTGCTGCCAAAGAGATGCGAATGCCTGCTTTGTTGACTGTTTATATGTTGCATGGCCTGTGCAGTTTCCCACACCCTTTGCCCATTTTTCATGCCATTCGGACTGACAAGTTTTCAGTGCCGCCATATTGTGTCAGACGACTTTTTTCGCTGCTTCGACAGACGAAAGACCTCAGACGATCGAGTTGGCGCTATCGCACCTCACAAATCCCTCACAGGGGCAGATTTCGTCCGATTGTTTCAGGAAAACATCTAAGGTTTTGTATACACTCCCAGAAAGGAGGCATCTAGGTCTGGTTTAAAGCCAGCGGGCGAAGTCCTCGATTTCACAGCCAGAACAAATCTTGGGGATTTTACATAATCTTGTTGAAGCCGGTCGTGTGTCTCGACTTCACTTTTGACTTCCTTCGTGTCCGTTTGCCTTGAAATGCCAATACTCTTGGCCTTGCCTCTATTCAGCCCATTAAAAACGAAGCCATGATTTGTCATATTCTTTGAATCTCACATACAGTAACTTACATTTTTAGTAAGAAAGGTATATCCAAAGCCCGTTTTGAGAACGAGATCACTATGACGTCATAACGCACTTCACACGTGTCCGAATGATGTAAGGCAGGTGATGCCCAGATCTACCACTTGCTCCAGAGGATGAAACCACAGACAAACAAAGGATTTTAGAATTAGGTGACGGCTCAACAATGATAAATGATATGCGAAGCTTGGCCAAGAAATGCTCGGGGGATGGCCGGAATTTCCCTTGTCCTCGATAACAGGTGGCACGCGATGGCGCAGGAACGTCGGTCCTGAACCGCAGACGACCTGGCCTTAGTTGCCATGGTAATGACTAGAATAACTTCCGACTTGCGAGGATGGAGCAGATAAAGGACAATCCAAATATCTAATCAAGTTTGTAATCGAGCAATCTGGTCAGGTCCGTTTAGATGAAACGTAGCACATTCATCGTGGACAGCGCTTTAAGTTCATCCGTTGTACACCAACGCCCTTCTTGAAGTCAACCTCAGAAGTCGACATATTTCAACTCTCCTCTTCTTGTGTCTACAAACCAACTGACCAATCCGATATCTCCGCTCACCTCCGGTTCTTTACACTCAGCTCAGTTCATCCCCTGACAGTTGACATCAGGATTTCTGTCTAGCATGACAGAGTGAAGTTCGTCATTCTGAAGTCATTCGTCCTCCTCAATTATCATCTTAAGCGTCAAGGAAAAACGTCCACGCCTACGACGTCCACGCCTCAGAGACAAAAATCAGAAAAGCTTATAGAAATGTGGAAATGCATAAGTCTCATGAATTCACAGCCATTAGCTTAACCAATGATTCATTTTGCCCCCAAAGACCCTGTCACACTTAGTCAACTATGGCCTCCCAACCTTCTCCGGACCATTGTTGGGATTTGGTCATGAGCAAGTTCATCTTTGGTTGGCAGTTGGGAGTCAGTCGCAAGCAATTTGGTTGGGAGTTGGTCTGTGAGGTTGCCTACAAGTCTTTGAAAAATTGTCTGCGCTAGCCAACTATACATTTTGAACAACACAATCGGTAAAATTATATTCTGTTTGACTGCAATCAGATGAGCTACTTCGAAATTATGAATTCCAGACTACTCCTCAGCGTCGACTTTGTTGGCGAGTGGTCTTGAGCAACATTGCGGGAAGGTCCTAAATGTGTGACAAAGAGAAAACTGAATTCCCGCAGTGCCCCACGTCTAAATTACGAGAGTTCCCCAGATACAGGTGGCCTGTTTCAAGATAATTTTGATAGATCCCTCGCGGTAATGGGGCCATTTCGCACACAGTCGCCTTCTAATCAAATTAACACTCCACAACTCCCATGGAGGGGATTACGGCAGTCCGTATATCACTGGAACGTCAGGTCACACCAAGTCAATTTTATGGATGACATCCCCTGTTGGCTGCAAAACCATTGGTGACAAGACTAACAGGAGTGTAGTTTGCAGCCACGGTTCAAGCATACATGGTTCAATAGGTCGACCCAAATCAGTGTGCTACTTTGTTCCATATTTGCTACGTTTTCTCGAAAAGTGACGATGCAACGGTGTTTTGGTAGATGTATACGATTCATACTAAGTGTATTTTCCATCTTTATGCTTACTTCTTCCCTCTATTTTTCACCTTAAACGCTCCCCTTGGACCTAGAGGAGGGACTAGATGAAGAGGACGGTACATTTCCTACTTCTACTTGTCCTCTCTACTAAAGCACAGTTTTTGTTTGAAAATATCGTAGGTACTTCATGTATGTGATAGACGATTGCCTGTAGGTCGAAGTGAATCAAAAGTAACTAGATAAAAAATGGTGACCGGCAATCACTGCAATACCACGTATAGTTTTATCAAACATACATGCTTATTCCGATTTCACTTTACACCATTTGTACCTCTAACTACCCTGATTTCCTCCCTTCTCTGTACGCTTCTCGTTCCCAGCCGTTGGGTTTGAGTACGACGATGACGTCTACGAGAGTGACGACAACAATGGTGATGACGGCAAAAAATCATCCCATCAATGATTTCCTCCGTCAGACCAATCTTATCATCAGGCCCGTGATAGTCGACGGTCCTTTTTATTAGATACTATTAGATTTCTCTCGTGCAGTTACAACTGTATTTGATTGATTCGGCATTTTATTGTTCAAACGTTATATCATGTGTATGATCCTAAACCCTTTTCTCTTTTTTTTGTCCCCAGAAAAGTGCCCGAAGTGCAAACGACTGAAGGCCTCCTACAGAAACTTCGAGAAGAAAACTTATCATTATGGTGAGTTCACTCCGCCAACACTACTTCAACATAGCGAAAATGCAACCGTCTGCTTCACTAGCGGGTCACGGGTACCTGGTAGTTTGTATCACCCCGGGGCTCCCTTGACCTTTGACTTATTACTGCAGTCACGTGTCCGTAAAGTCACAAGTCCAATGCTATTTTCCCAGTCATTTTCATATTTACATGTATTACACGCCTTCGCTCTACCTTAACAATTATTCAAGAAAAATGCAACATATATGCTGATTCGGTACATAGTGTAAGACAAAACAACGTGACAATTTGATCATCAATATTGAGAATACCCTGAACGCGTGTCGTGAGATGTGTTCTGGTAACGCTGATCTGACAGCCATTTTCCAAAAGGCTTCCCACTGCATGTGTCCGTAATTATCACAACATCAGGAGGAATTTTGACGATGTGTGGCTTGACTTGAGTTTGCCAAAAATACGTCCCATGGCATCAGCTATGTGAAGGTAACATAGAAAATGACGGTGGACCATAGTACGTAGAAAAAAGTTGTAGGAAGAGCGACCAGCCATGCCAGCCAGTAAACCAAACTCGATGGTAGTTTGGTTGACACAACTGGCAACTACCAAAAAGTGAAATAGAAAAGTAATACAAAAATTGCAGACCATGTCAATGACTCAAGAAGTATTGCTTATTCCTTTTTTAATGTTAAGTATCTTTGATCGACAACTTGAAGAAATCTTGAGCACTGACAACTTGAAGAAATCCTTGGCAGAATGACCTGAAGTAAACTTTAAAGCCGAAGATGTGAGGAGATTCCCTAGCCTGTCCTTCTCAGTTTGGTTGTTTTACAAGACAAGATAATCCCCGGATTATGGTTTACCTTCAAGATATACTATTTCCAATCTTCTTGCCAAAAGACGACTGATAAAATCAGGTCGCGGCCGGGGAGCCGGGGTTGTTGTGCTCCCGCCCACCTCAGCCTCCGTCCCACACGGATTCAATAACGGTCGTGTTGGGTGGTGCAGGTCTAT
>NC_049994.1:9424118-9511132 GCF_000003815.2 Branchiostoma floridae | reverse complement strand
CCCGTACAAAGGAACGGAAAATGGGGCCGTTATCCCTATAAATGGTCCTCCAATAGCTTGGTGTGTTGATTTTAAGATGTGATGAAAGTCATAGGTTTTCCCTTCAGGATTAGATGGAGGAATTTTGGATACAAGTTTGGCTTTTCAAGGCTAAACTTTGACGAGTTCATGTTATGGCTACATGTAATACGGATATAAGTTTACTTTTCAGGAAAAAATACGTGAGTTTTGACACGCGGATACGTTGGGCCAGTAGGCGAAGACGATTTTCTCTAAGCCTATTTTAGATAGGCACCAAACAACCTTGCAACCTCCTTAATACCAATCATCCGATGCACGTGGCCACCATATTAAGGCCACCCAAATCTGCTTGGCATAGATTCCTTTACTACTTGCCAAGGCGGGTGCAGTGCCAACTACGTCAAATGTTATTAGCGTCATAGGGAACAAATGGTGGGGCTTTTACAGAGATGGAGAAATGGATCTAATGTTGTGGGACGCCCTGTTAAGTGTTTGCCTCACTGAGATCGTCAGTTCCTGCCATAATCACGTGATTGCTTGCTAAGGTAGCCGTTTGTCACCAACTTTGTATTGGAGACAGGAAGCAGTGATGAAAGCTTTGACTACAACTCTGAACCATGAAATGTTTGTAAGGATTCTTAACAATTGCAAGATATGTTTACTTTCCTAGGTTTCAAACTGCACGTGTATGGAGAAAACTGTTGTTATACCTTCGGGGAGGTGTACAATCTCTGCGTGCAGTCTTGTTAGAAATGACAGCCCCGCTTCGGAGACGTGCTTTTCCCGTGTTCGCAGACACGGCGAGATTTCGCGTGTTTGTCTAAAGTCGCTGAGCAAATATGGATACAGGCATTCTTAGATTTCCAACAGCAATAATCTTACAGGTTGCGGTTTGCCTTTGAAGGTCTGTGCGCTGTTAGCTCAAGACGCTCTCGTCCTATGGACCTGTCAATCACCGAGGGCAACTCCTGAGGAAAACTCCGCGGTGGTTGTCGTCTGGCCAAAACTAATGTCAAGCTTGTTTTCCCAGCGAGACAGATGCAGGACAGCGTTCTCACAGCCATTCATTCTCTTTATACGCCGACTGTCGGCCTTACAGGCAGTTCGACAGGTCCTTAGTGTTGTGAACATGTTTGCTTTGTTCTCCGGTTTCTCCTGCGGCAAGTAAGGACCCAGAGGGTGGGAAAAGACACCGTACACTAGCGCGTCTACAAGTACTGATAACAAGATATACAGCCATTATGCCAGTCATTCTTAACGCTTATTTCGATCTGACGTTTTCAAACTCGGCGAGGGATAGAAAAGTTCCAAAATTCTTCAATAACACATTATTGTCAATGATCTAAAGATGAATATATGTATAGTACCTATATTAGTTTGACCTTATTTTCTGGTAAATTGCCACTACCAAAAATTTGTCAGCAAGTGCATCATATATATGATGAGAAGATTGTAGTTTTCAGAAAGTTATGTGAAGACTAGAAACGAAAAAAAAAGGATATCACATCAGTCATTTCATGTGATAACCAGCTGTTTATGTTTGAAAATGCTCTGTGCCATGAAGTGATGTGCGACATAGCAACGCTTGTCTTACATACCGGCACAGAGGACCAAAGAAGAGGCCCTCTGAGTTTGTTAACATACCTATCATGTACTTGGAAACAATACTTGAGCTTTGAGAACCCTAGTATCTCGACATACTACAACTATAGACGAATGCATCAATCTGTTGGTAATATAACGCACCGACAAACATGTATCTTATGTACAAAAGAAGTTTGAATAATGATTTCACTTCACAACTTATAGATACTTCTTGTTCAACTCTAAACGCCCTAAAAATGGCCGTTCGCACTTGTGCGCATGCGTACATTCAAGTCCGTATGAGTTGCGTATTGACATTATTTTGGCTTTAATGGGTTAATTTTGAGGCCAAAGATTTTTTCAGGTAAAAAGGCTGCAACGAAGGCCCAAAGTAAAATAATTTCTTCCCCGCAAACTTTACTTTTACGAAGTTGAATATACACTCAAGTGCGAAGGGTTTTAGCGCCGTAAGTGGGGAATGGTCTCGTTAAACTGGCAGGGTTCCAGGATAGCCTGGAGATTTGCCGGGTACGTTTGGTATGGGGTAAACATGTCGGCATGTCAGTACTTCTGCTCAGGTGTTCTACATGTCGCTATGTCGAGTACCTACTGGTATCTTCCACTGCCCTGCAGGTTGATTGTGTAGAGTGTAGCTCAAGTAGAAAGCCAAGGTGGTTGGGAGGGTGAAATCCGGCATCACTGTGTACTGAAAAAGTTCCGTATGTCTTGTATATTTTCGTCAGATTCGGATCTTTGGTGTTATCATTGGAGGTCTACATGTACAGCCATACCCTTGTGATTATTTTGGTCAAGGATTTTACAAGAGGGGAATTTTGCTATTTGGGGCAAGGAGAAACAAACCTATTTGTTTTGGACTTAGAAATAATCTATTTTTAGCTTCTTACTCCTATATGAGGGCACACTACACACTTATTTCTAATCTCTTCTGTATAGGACTGCGTTGATCTTAACATTACTTTGTTTAGATACAGCATCGCGAATCTGCTTCCAGTAAACTTGCACCAGCCAGTGTCACCATTCAGCGGTGTACTTTGTGCCAAAAAGTATTTTCAAGTTCTAGAGATGATGTCCTAAAAGTTGGGTAAACCCTCCGGATGCTTTCCCCTGTAAAGCTGGCTGAACTGATCCCGGACCTGCTTTATTTGGCATGACTCCCAGCACATCAGCACGCCGGATACTTAAGCAGTTACGGTCCAGTTGGGACTGAGTCGTGTGTCTTGTAAAGGCACTTTCACAATGATCCTAAGATAGGTTTTGCGACAATGAAATTATCTAATTCATCTATAGGCAGTTGCTTGACCGACATCTTCGAATTTGGGAAGTTGATTTCCAAGGTTACATAGCATACATGTGGACAAAATAGATTATCTCTAAGTTCAAAACGAATGTACTAACCCGAATGTTTAGGTGTTTTGTTTCTACTTGCCCCAAATAGCAAAACACCCCTGTCCTTGTCCGAAATAATCATAAGGGTACGGGTGAACATACTCTGACCGCCACTGATAACGTCGAAGATCAGAATCTGACGAAAATACACAGGACATACCAACGTTTTCGGTGCATGACAAAGTCGGGTTCACCCCCTCTCTTGACTCTCTACTTCAGCCATAGTCTGCACAATCAACCCGCGGGGTAGTGGAAGATACCAGTAGGTACTCGACATAGCGACATGTAGAACACCTGAGCAGAAGTACTGACATGCCGACATGTTTACCCCATACCAAACGTACCCGGCAACTCTTCAAGCTAGCCTGGAACCCTGCCAGTTTAACATAAAGTAGAAACAACAGTGGGCAACATACAATTGGACATACAGAATTAATGTGCTGTAGTTCTGCAGCATTGAGAGTCCTGGTGAAGAGTACAGAATGAACGTGTTGTAATGATTGTATTTCTGCAGTGTTGAGAGTACTGGTGAAGAGTACAGATCTTATGTGCTATAATGATTGTATTTCTGCAGTATTGAGAGTCCTGGTGAAGAGTACAGAATTAATGTGCTGTAATGATTGTATTTCTGCAGTGTTGAGAGTACTGGTGAAGAGTACAGATCTAATGTGCTGTAATGATTGTATTTCTGCAGTGTTGAGAGTCCTGGTGAAGGATGCAGAATTTATGTGCTGTAATGATTGTATTTCTGCAGTGTTGAGAGTCCTGGTGAAGGGTACAGAGACCCGCGGGGATCAGATCGCCACGACTGTGAACGTGCTGGAGGAATGGAAGCACCACGCCATCAGCGTCCCCAAGGGAGAAGTGCAGCTCTGGACCAACTCCACCTGTAAATGTCCCAGGGTAAGTGTGGCTTGGAGACACTGTTATATCATATTTTACACACACACACACACACACACACACACACACACACACACACACACACACACACACACACACACACACACACAGAGAGAGAGAGAGAGAGAGAGAGAGAGAGGTGCACACACATACATACAGAGAGAGATATACGCACACATACAGAGAGAGAGATAAAGAGAGAGAGACGCGCATACACGCATACACACACACACACACAGAGAAAAGAGAGAGAGAGAGACACACACACATACGATTAATTTATCTCCTTTGTCACTTTCTCGATGTTGTCCTAACGCGTCTCCTCCTACTCCTCCCTCAGCTGAAGGTGAACCAGGAGTACATCATCATGGGGTACGAGGACAGCACCAAGGGCCGCCTCCTGCTGCTGCCAGATTCCATGATAACCAACTATTCCAGCAGGTGGCAAAAAAGATTCAAGGTGAGGACTTAGACTTTTGTTTTATTGAAATTGCAGACAATGCAATATATGGCAAACCCAGGCAGCGTAGCTGATATTAGTTGCCAACATTTCTCCTACACTTCTCCTAGAATACACATGATTAACTCAAATGGTATACTTCAAATGAAACAAGAACAAACAATTGTAGTCCAAACTTTTGATCCAACACCAAGAAATTGCTACTCGCAAAGCAAAGGTTCGGCTCCGAAGTTTTTTGACGTGTTTGAAGCGTTTCCATCTGGCTTCCTATTTAGTAACGTTTTCTTTATGTCTCGTGGCCATGACACAAAAAGAAAACGGTACAAGATATGAATCCTGATATAAACCCCCCAAAACAAAAAATAGACCGAGACAAACCTCTGCTTGGAGAGTAAGGAAATGCCACTTTTCGCCCATGCCAATTTTGACTTACTTCGCACCATAGGCCTAAGAGTATGCGACTCAGGGATGATGTTGAAAATGGCAGGAAAATATTCTATTGTTTTCTATTGTTTGAGCTTTTGCAATCGACCATGGATACTGATTTGCGTAAATCATATAAAGCTAATGTCCCATCCTCCCAGAACTTCTTTCCTTCAATTCTGTAACCAATTTCCTCACCCCCTCTTCACTATCAGAAATGGGAAAGACGGCTGAAGCGGCCGTCCGGCAGAAAGAGACGGAAAGGTCGCAAGAAACCGCAGGGGGACTCGGCTGATCCGCAGAGCTCCAGAGAACGGAGAGAAACGGACACGGGGCGCCTGCGCAGACACAACATGGAACATGGGAACGAGAGTTGATCGCGAAGGGTGAGCCTGGGTATGAGACGTATCACCGACACTGCCGCATGCAAATGACGTAAGATGATGGCCAGTCATTCTTTCAACGTTTTGATGTTTCTAGGATTGATTCCAATATGGCGGAGTAAAAACAGCTGCTGTTAACCTGTGCTAAGACCCTGACAACTCGTGATGAAAGCTTCGTCATGTGATAATGCGCAGACTTTCAACAGAAGAGCTAAGAGGGAAAATTCCGCTGATATAATGAATCATAGAATAAGGATTGCATCCATTACCTACTTGCTTATAAGTAAACATACAAGGGACAGAAGGTTTAGGTTTGTGAACACAATGGTCTGAAGACAAAATCGCTTGTATACATCTCTTATTAATCATCTTCAACACGAAGTAAATGTACACTAACGCACTAGAAATTGCCGTCTGTCGCCTGGTAAGAAAGCATTAAGATTGTACTAAGTTAGACGATCACGAGATTTGGATGCCTTGAGTATCCAATATTGAGTTTTTACTATCTCTCAACTTTGTTGTAAAAATTTTGTATATATTTGCCGTACGTTCGAATGGCTTATCGGCTGTGATGAATATGTAGAAGTATAGAATGGAAAAGAGTTCATGTGATATGCAACGTACAATCTGTAACATACGCAGTTCGAAGAAATACTTCAGCCCTCGGGCTACAGGCAAGACTAGGAAAGCAAACGTGTGGCTTATATTGTGGCGCTTCCCAGCTATGTGAAAAATACAGGTGATACAACTTTTAATGTTACACTTGGTATGGCCAGTAGAAACTGTTCAAGGCCGTGTGTTGGACATGTATTTTGGGCATTAGCTTCTGCGCAAAACGACTATGCTGGCAAAACAGACAACGCCTGGTTCAGTGGTCAACAGGCCTTAGAGCCAACAGGCGACTTTCTCAGAATCTGCAAGATAGCTCGATAGGACCTTATAATTAAGAACGCCACAGAACGTGAAGAAGAGAATTAAGTCAAGTCAAGACTTCTAGGCCAATTAATGTCTCATTTCAGTGATCAGTTGCATGTTAGTGTGTCTGTGTGTGTGCGTGTATGAGTCTGTATGCATGTAGCGTTTATGTGTGTTTGTGTTGTGTGCGTGTGTGTTTGTGAATGTGTGTGTGCTTGTGGTTTTGTGTGTGTGTTTGTGTAGTGTGCTTATCTCTGTGTGTGTGTTTGTGTGTGTGTGTGTGTGTCCATGTAAATATGTAAATTAGACGATACGTTGTGGATAGAGCCAGCAAACAGCAAATAGGGCTGGATGCCATGTTATGATACGTTATCGGCTACCCCGTCAGTTTTAGCCCCCTCCTCATGACGAGTGGTGATGACAGGACGTACCTGTCACTGAAACCTGAGCACACCAGTCGAGGCGTCAGGCTGTCACTCAGTACGGGACTGTCCCGCCACCTTATCGGGGTCGCGGCGCATACCGGAGCGGTGCCGGGACCTTCATGCCTTACCGCCGCCGCCACGCCACCTGTCAGGTCGGACTGATCGCCTGGCGAGCGCTGAGTCATCACCGGGCGAGGGGATGAGTGACGGACACGTCATGGGTCACGTGACAGCAAACGTTGGGGCCAGAGGACGACTTATTTCGGTGATGTCAGTTAGTCTCCAAGCAGACCCAACGGTGCCTTAAGTATCAAAATTGGCCAAGAAGTATAGCCGGCACCCCTTTGACTCCCTTTGACCGGCTATACTTCTTGGCCAGCTTTAATACTATCTTAAGGCACCGTAGGGTTTGCTAGCAGACTAGATTGCTCAATTGCTTCAGTTGTCAGTTGAGCGGTGGGGAGCGTCCTAACCATTTCGTTCGATCCCCTAGGCAGCCATTGGAATCAAAGACCAGTGTATCAGCATTCTTTACGCTTACTTGCAAAAAGTTAAGAAGAAAACGTAAAATTATTATTTCCATGAAACTCAATTTTCGGTGTTTTTATCAGAATAATGTGGCAATGAAATATAAATAGGCATAATGTACCTACTTATTCCGTACAAGACGTACAATACATGGATATATGATCGACCATTCACAATCATAATGGTAATATCTTAAGACATTTCACCGTCAAAACGACAGAACTTTTGGCAAAAATTACATGTTTGTTTGCAATAAGCCTTCGGACATGAAGTTGCAATAACGTTATTTGTGGAGAAAAGAGGGTGTGAGAGAAATCCGACAGCTGTACACTCGACCACTTCTATTCATTGGTACATTAAGAAGGAAGGAAACATGTAATTATCTAATTACTTACAGCTGCGTCTAACGAACAGCGGATGCCATTATCATCATCATAATTTATCTATGTAGGTTAGTTCTTACGGAAAAGGCATCTTATAAGCAATATATCATACTTTATTGCTAACTGTTATATCAAGAACAGTTGTCAAAGTAGCTTAGAGACTGTCGTTGCCGGAATACTGATGTTTAACATTTGGTTTGGTTAAAAGTATGATATAAATATAATTCGTTCATTATGAGACCACGAACAAAAATTGCAGGGAGCTACACCAGAGCCTTGTCATGTTTTCTTAAGGTTATGTCGTTCCATGCTTGTCTAAAAATGACAGTCTCCCATTTTAGTGTCATTTTTTATCAAGTTTTGTTTTGACCCAAACCAAAAAGGGCTGAGCTGTCCCATGGCTTAGGAGATGAGTAGGTCTCTGTCTGAGAACTTTGTGTCTCAAAAAACTAGGGCCCTTCGCGGTGCCCTCAAGGCTGGTCTGGCCACGTCAGGCTGTGTCGCAAGACGTCACGTAACACGATGTCAGAATTATGCCAAATAAAGAGAAATATCGTCAAATTTACTCATTGTAAGTTCATTTACCTACAATTTCACAATTTCCCAGACTCTTTTAGCTCTCCCCTCAATACAAAATGGAAACTTCTAGTATTCATTTTTTTGGACACCCGACACCCGCCTCCCCCCTAAAATTTTTTACAGTACCTACACAAAAATCATCTTTCACTTGTGGTTTGACCTTTAGGGTAAATTATGTTAATATGCACCTGTAGCACAGGTGAGTGTAATTAAGCTGAATATATCAATTGCTATGGTAACGGACACAAAGTAAAGACGATGAGACTTGGCTGTTGCTGGCTCGATGTTTTAATGCACTTATTTCAATTCACTATATATGAGACCCGTATTCGGAACCGTCATATGTTTCTTGTAAATGAACGAGGTTTTGGCAATATCATTATACAATAATGTATCAAATAACAGTTGTAGGAAGCATACACTTAAGAAGAGCAGTATAGTTATTTTTTACTGTTCACACATGTGCGAAGTTTACTGATTATAATTACGCACACTAAGATAGAAAACATTGGTGAAGAGTAGTATTCATTTCTGAATTCGTCCCTTGTGTTCCCAGTGTTTCTTCTTAGAAACAACAATGATGTGGTACTTGTTGTCAACATCATCAAAAGCTTCCCCCTGTCTGCGAAGACACACCACATTGTCCCTCGTGGTTGCGCTGGAAGGACGTTTGCAGTAACTGTGAAACACCATAAACAATTCTATGTTTAAGTAATAAAAGGTGAAAAGTTACGCTTTTATGTGTTTTATCATTACCTGGATGCCCAACCTTCATCGACATGAACAACTTTTAACGTACGATATTATTCTACAAAGATTTAACAAGAAGTCGGGAGTCTGAAAAATATATACCTCTATGATAATCCAACACGTAAACAAAAGGGAGTTTCTGCAGTTCTGACAATAGCTAATAAATTTTTATATCTACGACTATTAGGAAATACGCAGGTCAAGCTGCACACACAGACACAGATTTCGTTGTCAATACTTATTGACGAATTTCCACCAGACGTTGATTGGATGACAGAAAGATACTGGAAATGTTGGGGGACAAACAGCAAACTGAAACTCATGATCGAATCTTCCCATATAAAGTAATGGGAGAACGGTCAAACTACGAGAACAAGGAACTATTAGAAAGTTTAAAAGCAGGAACGTGGCATAAGTGAAGACTGCAGTTGCATTACGTTCCTTTTACTACCATCTTAAAGAATCCTTACTGGATGAAAGTCTGGTGGTCGTCCCTCCGAACCCTGTAAAAAATCCCAGGTTCTCCGCGTCGAGTCTGAAGCCTCGCCACCATGTTATGTGTCACCTGTGCGGGAAGTATTGATAGTAATCACCTGCGGAAATTTTCTCCACTGCTTTTAATTTCATCGCTACTATTGGGATAGCCGGGGCTACTATTGGGATGGCTTACCAGAAGTGGTCACCTTTACACCATGTTTTAGTTCCTGTGACGTATGCAAATGTGGCACTGTCCAATTTTCAAATCACAGACGAACGATATCGATTTTTGGTGAACAAAATTTCACAAAGAAATATGGTAATAGCTAGGGGTGGGTACCGGTAAAAAAATTCAGGTCCAGCTCGGTTTGGTGTTCCGGTACCCACCCCTACTTGGTATACAGAAGGACGTATTGCAATACTAACCAATGTTGATAGGTGGTGTTGTGAGACTGTCTATTGAAACTTTCCCTCAAACACTAAGCACTAGGCATGGGAGTCTGGTGCGATTTTTCTAGCACGTTACTTAAAGATATGTTTGTTAACGCAATTGATAAGTAAAAAATAAGTTGTGAATGAGTAACTCCTCGTATGCTGTGTGACTGTGCTGCCAATAATACATCATACGCACACACACACACACACACACAACCATTCACGGTCGCCAACAAAACGGTAAATTAGAACCCTACTCAACATATACGTTACGTGTATTGTGGAAAACACTACCAGTATTCCAAGGGCCGTCTTTTTAGTCAAGAAGTGAGGCTCTTACAAGAAGACTTGAAAAAGTAATGCAAAGCCAGATTTTTCTGTTATACTATACATTTGTACTTTCTTTGTAATTTGTATAGTCATCAACTTCTATTGTCATGTTACGACAGGATCGAAAAACCCTTATCTTCCATGAAATCAATTCTATTCCACTATTTTCCTTACAAACATGAAGTACGAAAGACCACTGCTTGTCAAGCAGATGACAATAGAATGTTTTATTTGAGGATGCAGGATATAATCACAAGCAAGATGACTTTATCACTGTACATATCCAGATATGCTTGGAAAAGATGGATTACATAAAACTGTACAACTTTATGTTCTTCTTGTCACAATGGTAATAAGCTCGGAATTACTTCCTATGATTTAGTCATGTATTTTTTCAGGGTCTGATTGTCCAATTTTTCCAGTCAATTTAATTGCTTATTTTGCATTTGGCCCTTGGGCAAGACATAGCAATATATACATTCAAAGCTTATCAATAAGATTTATTACAGGTAAGGAATGAATAATTTTGCTTTCTTGAATATATGTCTGTGTTATAAAAAATTACCCCTAGCATATCTATCTGCAGCCTATCTCTTGTGGATGCAATGTGCATGCAGTAGAAGCATGCATGTAAGAAAGAAAGCATTCTGAAGGCTGTCTGCCTAAGATACACAATCTTCGCAAAACTACCAGATATGCTGAACATTAAAGCTTCCAACATTTTCTTGCACTTCGCCCCTTAATACACATGTCTATTGTATCATTTAAGTGACTGCTCTTTCTATTCAATTTGAACACATTGAAAGCAATTCCAAAACTAGTCAAATTCACCTTAATGTGAGTAGTCTTCACATAAAAAAGCTTGAACATGATAGCAGGATTGTTACTAGAAAAATGTGACGTGGCATGTATATAGTCTACAACTAAATTCCGTAAAATCTGGATACATTCATTGTTAACAATTGTTAACGATAGCAGCTTTGTTGGTTGGTAAACACATTAGGAAAATCTAATACTGTCTTAAACTAGTACTTTCAATATGATTATGTTTCGGCTGCCCTTCATTAAAAAACCTATTTTACTACTGATTACCTAAGTATTTGTAAAGGACAGTTGCTATGCATTAGAGCTGGACGATGGTCCATCGATGTCCAGCCCAAAGTCTGTTTCCTTCTTCATACCGTACAGAGGGTTGTCTATCCCAGCAGCATCTGTGCCAAGTTTCTGTCAGAAAACACCACAGTTAGAATCTACAATGTAGAAGGTCATACACATGTACACATATAACCAGACACAACAGCAGCAATAATTGGGTATTTGTCATGTCGGTCTGTATACAATAAGTGATAGACTGTAATGAAATGAAATCAACAACAGTATTTCCAATGTTTTACTAGTATTGATTCAATCATAAGCTTAAAAAACACCATGAAAAACCCTTTGCCCCTTCTACTTTGAAATTAATCCCTTGGAAAAATGAGTACATTTCCTCTATGAAGACCTCCTTCATAGGCCCTTCTACTTTTACTTCTAAATTAATTCCCTGCAAAATCAATAAATCTCCAGTAACTCACCTGTGGAGGATCGATCATGTAGGTTGTATCTGGGGTGTCAATCATGTATGAAGTATCTACATCACTGAATTTGAACTGTGGAGACAAAGTAATAGGTCGGTTAGCAAACAACTTTTCAATTAACTCAAAGATCCTAACATGATTTTTCTTGCCAACATACTTTGCATGATATAACTGAAGTAATAATGCTTAATATGCTCTATATGATATCCTTGACACAGACAAGAACATGTCCCTTAGTATATAGAAATACCATAGAAATTTGGAATTTAACATAGTTTGAAAATTAAAAAAGGTTTAGCACCAAGGACAGGGCTAGTGATGTAAATAGGTATTGAAGGTGCTCAGCACTAAGGACAGTAATAGTTTTGAGAGTGCTCAGCACCTGGGACAGGGCTAGTTTTATAAGTACTGAAAGTGTTCAGCACAAGAACAAGGTTAGTTTGGTACGCATTGAGTGTTCAGCACCAAGGACAGGGCTAGTTTCATAATTATTGGAGGTATTCCACACGAAGGAAAGGGCTAGTTTTGTACGTACTGAGAGTGTTTAGTACCAAGGACAGGGCTAGGTATGTAAGTAATGACAGCATTCAGCACCAAGGACAGGGCCAGTCATGTAAGTATTGATGGTCTTCAGTTGATTGCTGCATTCTAACATGGTTGCTTTTCCAAATTTTCACTATCTGGTGTTAAGATATGTTTGTCAAAATCAATTCAAACTCAGATCTTTCTATGCTTTAAGTATCATCTAAGGCTGTATTAGCCAAATGGTTCTTGGTGGAAATGTGCACTTGACCATGACTTACATCTTGAAGTTGATCAGGCTCATAAGTAGGGTTGTTGGTACCGTAACCGGGAAGGTCTCCAAATCTCCTGCAGAAACAAAAAGAAGTCTGGTTAACCTTCAAAAACTACTGGAGCATCCTTACACCAGCTTGGAGCAGACATTGTTCTTGGGTGCTTTTACTTAAGTACAAGCTAAGTATTACATACTGACAGTAAAATATAAAAGGAGGAGACAGATATACAATATCTATGACAGATGCTTCGTGAATTCTACCCATTTTCCACAGTTTTTTGTCCAAATTTCGTGTTTGTAGCAATAGATGCTTTCCGTATTGATATTCCACACAATGCTTAAAAGACATCCAGACCATTTAAGGTTAAAACCTCTACTTGAATGTATCAACATTGGCTCTTAGCAACTTAGTGGTCATTACATCACATACATACAAGGTAAGAGCAGACGGTTACAGCAAATACATGCAGGATGCAACCATGAAATCTTCCCTATAAGTAAATTTTAAAGTACATACATCTTGCACCTTATGTTGTATATAGAAGATGTAAAGGATATTTAGAGCAAAGAGAACTTTGTAAAGTATACTGAAAAGACTGACCTGTCTCTGTTGTTTCTTCTGACAACAAAGTAGATGGACAGAAGTACAGCCACTATAAGAACCACACCCCCAACAAGGCCGATCGCTATCCACATGGTAGCTGTGGACAAACAAACAGACAACCATGTCATACAAGTATACCTGGCAATGATATCACTTCAAACAATCATGTAGTGTTAATATAATGGGAATATTCAAATTTGCTGTAGATACTGTGCTTTTTCAGTTTGCATTGCTTTGAGATAATATGGTAAACAACAATTAGAATTGCTCAATAGTTTTTGCAGATTGGTGATACACTTGTTGTTGTTATTGTGTGGCTTAACTACTCTTGCTCTCTCTGAATTGTGAGGGACTTCAATATACTGTGGGATGATACAGTGCAATCAAATGGACATGTTTTGTTGTACTGCTTGTGCCAGAAGTGATCAAAAACTCACTGTTTGAATCTGTCCGTCTTTCTGGAGGGCTGATAACCTCAAGTTGACAGCGACTGCCGCTGAACTTGTTGGAGCAACTGGGGAGGAACAAAGATGAAGAACTTAAATGTAAAACTGTTCTATATATACCAGTAATATACTCCATACCATGCTCTATAGAACATAGTACAGCGGACCACTGTGAGAGGTACTATGTATGTAAAATCTTTCAATCTATGGCAACTTGCCAATACTAACAATGCATAAATCAGCTGTAGGGTGTAGTTAGGGAAATAATACATACACATTTGTACTACAATACCAGGCACATTCTAGCTCAGATTGGCTCTTATTCGAAAACCTACTTTATGTTAGCATTAGCATTACTTAGAATGTTAGAATAATTGTATGGTTGATATGGTAGAACTATATCAACGATAATTCATACATTGCCTAACTCAACAGTTTATCTTATGAATTGAGTAAAAAGTATTCAATTTAAACTGTGGCTGCACTGTACTTTTCATAGCTGATAACAAGGTCATAGATAAGTAGTCATTCATTCATACTTGTCAGTTAAACTATCAAGCAAGGACAAGTCACTATGGTTTTACTTACAAATGCACTTTGTACAATCAATAAGACTTAATACTTATACATATAGTATCATTGTGTGTTCACTACAAATTTCATGTATTGTCACTAAGTCTTTGCTAACGTTATGGTCCTGGAAAATTAAAAAGGACAACTTTTACGCCAGAAAGCAGTTCTCAAGCAACTGGTCCAGGTTATGATTTTGGAAACAGTCAGAAGTTTCAGACAGCATCCACTGTCTTTTTCCAGTGACACTGAGGAAAGTCTTCAACACCCTACCTATGAACTGATGTGCAAAGGATATTTTTTGCAAAGAATATATTTTGGATAGTCCAATAGGAAGCAAAAGTAAGGCAAAGTGAAGACAACTTTTAATTTGCTCCATAAATGACTTGTACCACACTTGTATCAGATTCTGCAGGAATGAAGAGCCACAAGACTTACCTGCAGTAGAAAGTAGTGGAATCACTCTTGTATTCACAGAGACCTCCATTCTGGCAGTAATTGGTTGGACAGCCTGCAAGTAAATGGTAGTGTGGTCAGATTGACAGCTTCACCAAGGTTCAAAATAAACACCAGACTATTTTTGTACAAGCAACCAGACTGGCAAATTGGAACTATAATAGGATGGACACCTGACTGTATTTCATTTATTATCTTATCTCTTTATTGAGCTTTCTAGAATGAATATTCTTATTATTAGGGGAGCAAGCAACAGGAAAGCATTTTTCTCTGTCCTCTAGAAATACAGAAACATAGTTCACAGTAACATGTTAAAAGAAACACCTACTTCCACACAAAGCCTCGTCAGCTCCAGTTGAACAGTCTTCAGTACCGTCACAGCGGGTAGTCTCACTCAGACAGCTGCTCGTGGGGCCACAATAAACACTGGTGCCGTTGCAGGGGACGTTTCCGACTGAAACATGACAGGAAAATACAGTCAGGAAATACAGGTCGTGATTAAGTATACTGTACACACTGGCGCCATTGCAGGGGATGTTTCAGACTGACAAAAAAGTCAGATAATACAGTCAGAAAATACAGATGGTGGTAAACTATGCAGTAGACACTGGCATCATTGCAGGGGAGGTCTCTGACTGTAATACGACAGGAAAATACAGGTACTGATTAACTACACAGTAGACACTAGTGCCATTGCAGGGCAGGTCTCTGACTGAAATATGACAGGAAAATACAGATGGTGGGGAACTACACAGCAGACACAGAGGCCATTAAAGGAGGGGTCTCCAGCTGTAATAAGACAGGAAGATATAGTTTTTGCTGAACTGGTTACTAGTACATTAGAGGGGAGGTCTCCAGCTACAAAAATATAAGAAAACACATTCAACTTTGAGAACAAAGCAAAATTGTCAGAGCATGCATGTTCACCCTAAAAGGCATTTTAAGAACCCATAATACGAGCGATCGCGATGATGTCACAGTGATGCAGTCGTAGGCAAAAAGCAGGTGTTTGGCAAAATATTGATTTACATATTAACATATTTACATATTAAGGTTATTATTAACCAGAAATTTGAGCCGCTAATTCAAATATCAATTTTTGATCCAATCTACTGACGTCCTGGTAGGCAACAACCGTCCAATACCCCGGATATAAACAACAACAGCGATCGCTCGTATGTTATTTGGTTGAAGTGTATTTGTAAAGAAAGTGGGAGAAACTTACTACAGCCAACTTCATCCGAGTTGTCAGTACAGTCTGTAACTCCATCACATGCTAACAGTGCTGAGTAACAAGCTCCACTGTTGCACCTCAGCTCACGTGGGCCGCAGCTGGCAGGGTTCACCGGCACAGTACCTGGCAAATACAAAAGAAGACTTCATCTCCCAAACACATGATACACATCTGTAGAAGCCAGTTAATTGCCCAACGGATTGCCGCACACTTCTGTTAATTGCACAGAATCCCCAAATTCCAAACCAGGGCGGTCCAGCTAGATAACTTTGCATTATTGCACCATGCGGATAATTGCACAAAATATGCTAGCAAACGGGGTGTGCAATTAAGCGGCTTCTACAGTTATCCTCTTGAAAGGACAATTTTCACTTCGTATCAATTAAGAAGTGAACAGAACAGTGATAATTTGCTGCTTCAGTTTTCTTATGATCTATATACACATTGGAAGTTACTCTTGTAAGGTCAATTTGAAAATAAGACCATTACAAACATTTCCCAACTTCACAGTATTCCGTAGAAAAGTTACAACGCAGGAGAATTTTGTAAAATGTTCCCACATACCCGCTGAGCCACCAGTCACGGCTGCCGCAGTAGACTGGTAAGACTGGGTCGCTGAAAGGAAAAAAAACCATAATGTTTTCATTACTGTTACATAATTGCGATGGTTAGTTACAGTTACAGTTAACTATGGTGGCACAGTCTGACTTAGTACTTGTGTGACTGTAATGATGAAATGTTTGAAAGATTTCACACAACAAAGTTTGCTATTTGGGGAGCTGTTGAGACGCACTCTGTCTCTTTTTCAAACCAGTAGATCTCATTTTGGAGTTCCCTTGTCACCTGAGTGGTAGTGTTAATTATCATGTGACAAGACACAGTTAGAAACAGGAAAGTATGAAATCCTATGTTTTGTCTTCTATATCTATCTTTTAGATAAGCAGATGGGGACTGTGTATGCTAACTTTCACTATTTGTCAATTTTTGTATTAAGAAAATGACATTCTGAGTCTGGAATGTCATACTGTAAATGCAGAAACTTTTGCGGTTTTTGCGGTGGCCGCTTTACCACGAACATAAAACCACCGCAAACATTTTTCCATGGCAGTAAGAGACTACAGTGCATGGTGCTACCACGAACTTAAAACCAACGCAAAGAGTAATTTTTCCCTTTAACGCGAAATTAAATCCCCGCGAAATTAAATGCATTTACAGTAATCTTCAGCTGACAGGAATGCATGAAACTTACGACAGCCATCTTCGTCACGTCCGTCCGGACAGTCAACGTCGCCATCACAGATCCAGGTGTCAGGCAGGCAGTTGATGTACGGGAAGTCAGGGCAGTAGAACTGTCCCACTGGGCAGCTGTAGGTTACTGTTGGTGGAAGGGTGTACAATCAGAATCTGATTCTAAGTACATTTTTCACATACCTTCAGATCATAAATACAATCTGACACCTTTTTTCTCAGATTAGTACATGCCACTTCTTATTTCTCTCTTCCTGTTTAGTCTTCACCTGTTAAGACCACTTTTTGGTGGAACACAGAGGAATTACATGTACAGCTGCAGCATGTTAGACAGTCTACATGCACTACTGCCCTGCTTTCTGTAAAGTGTAGCATGGATGATTATCTTCCAGTCACCTTCTATTCACAGCAACAGCAATAGAAAAAAAAAACACATGGATAATAGAAAGCCAACAGGAGAGTGCATGCAAGAATCTGTGGGCCACACTGATCTAATTTGTTGCTCCACACAATTTGTTAAAGAAAAATATTCAAGAAAACAGAGAGCTTGGACACGCTTGCCTCTGACTTTCACCATAGACTCAGTTTTCATGATGATATTTTAGCATTAATACTTTAATGTGAGTTTGAGAACCAAGAAATTGAATTGGTGTGGCCCTATCTATCTATCAATCTTTGAGACCAATAGGCTTTGAACAAACAGGTTTTTGAGGGGGCCAGGTCAGCACAACACAACAGAACTTACAGTTGGCACAGCCAGGGGAGAAGGAGATGTCATCGATGGCGATGTCGCTGCGGTCGCTCCCTCCCACCTCGGCCTCCACCACAACCTTGTACATGTCCGAGTTTCCGATGGGGAAGTTTGCATACTGCCAGGAGTTCCCCTTGTTGCCTGACTCTATCCACATCAGTTGCCTTGGTCCTTGTTTTGAGTGTGTGTACACCTGGACAGGATAAAGAGTAGAGACTATCAAATACAATAGACTGTAACAAAGCTCATGTCATGTATGTTGTAGGAAGGTTTACAAAAAGCAAGTCCACAGTAAATGCCAAGTTCACCACAATTTGTTTCATTCGTTCAGACCCTCGGCACATAGGGCAGCAAGTTTCCTTGCAGGATATATTTCTACAGGGAGGGGTTGCTAGCCTTTCCCCTGTGGAAACCAAGATGTCCTGACCCAGGGACTTTCCCCAACTAATTGTGTCACAAGAGCACAACTAAGAGGCTGCTAACAGTTGAGCCACAGGGACATCTCAAAGTTGACCACACAGAGACTTTTTGTATGAATTTCACAGTCGAGGGGGGAAGAGGTTTCTGCAGGATTTTATGTTTGCAGTTTTGTAGTATAGTAGTAATGCAATGGAAACACGTTATTCACTGTGTCATAATGGAGGCTACTGTGAAAACAAAACATGAGTGAGCATGTTAAGATTTTACAGTAACTTGAGAATTTCCTATAGGCTTTTTTTCTTCAAAAAGATCCTATTGCAAAGACTGATTATTTCGCGCAGCATGGCAATCAGGTGGGCAACAACAGTCAGTAGTCACTCACTCACTCACTCACTCACTCACTCACTCACTCACTCACTCACTCACTCACTCACTCACTCACTCACTCACTCACTCACTCACTCACTCACTCACTCACTCACTCATTCACTCCCTCACTCTCCGGTTTATTGTCTGTTTTTCCCCATCCTGTGGGGGTTACACTGCAGTACTGTGTGCACAAACACCAGGTTCCTCACCTTCAGTGTGCCCATCTGTGCAGCCCCGTACATGTGATAGAAGAACCTCATCCTGCATGTGCCGACTCCCGCTGGGAAGTCAGGACTCTCCAGGCCTGCCAGCATGCCTGGTCTCTGGGGGGAAGAGGCCTCGATGTACAGGAACTGACCTGAGGATGAAAAATCCGGCTTGTGAGAAACTTTTTAGACTATTTTATGGGATTGTGTGAATAATACAAATTCCTTCAAATCAAGGAGGCCATCTGCATCAGGGCAAATCTATTATTCAACATTTGCGGTGGGTGGTATAAACTTCCTGCCACTTATTACCAATGCCCATAAGCTCACCCGATCTAGTTGTTTGGTCACTTGAATTCTGAGAAAAACTGTAGCAGCACTGTCTCAAATTTGAAGTGCAATTTTTTTGCATAGGAACATAGTTTAAACGCTGTATCATGTCAACTTTGAACACAGATGGATATGACCTTCACTTCTAGTCAATGATCGCAGAGAATTTGTTTGGCACAATATCACAAAGTAGAAGTTTATTTGCAAGTTCGTGCCCGAGGGCTAATTGCAAGTACATGGTATAAACATAGTAGATATACAAGTGACAATGGACAGTTATGAACAATGTTCTACTGTAATACTAGTGTTGGCTATTTCTAAACAGGTTATCACAAATGTAACCACAAACAATAGCAATACTGGTTGATAGACTATGACATGAGGATCTGGTTTTTCATTAATCAAACATTTCCAACAGTTGTAATTGTGTCAATAATACCAAGTCCATCTGACCACACACAGTACAGTATACTGTACAAGTGAGGTATGACATACCGATGTTGTTGTGAGTTGAGGAAGGCCCAGTGTTGGCTGTAGGAGTGTTTGTTGCAGGTCCAGACCAGTCAAAGTCATCACTGTCTAGCTGCGCCCATCTACATCCAGCAACAGAGCTGGCAACATTGTCAAAGTTGCAATTTCCGGGCTGGTATACTGTAAGTGAAAAGAAAGTAAGACCTTAAATGTATTGGAAAGAATTGTGGACATATTGGTAAAGAAGATTAGAATTCCTTTTGTCTAAAAGTGAAGATAGAAAAAAATTGATCCTATAAATATTGACATTGACACTTTTACTATCAATGCTTCCATTGATTTTTTTATTATTTTCTTTATCATAAGTCATCAGCTATAGCCTCTAGATCCATCAAGGTAGCATGATAAACTGATGCCATGTACAAAGAATTGAAAAGATAAAAACTTAAAGGTTTTAAAATTCCAAACTGTAAGGACTGGTTATTAGGAAAATCCATATTCCTTAACCTTTTATCTATCCTAGTTACAAACCAAATTAAAGGAATCCTGCAAAACACATAGACCTCTCCAAGAGGCAAATATAATCTTTTTGAGAAGCAGCGAGGTGTCATACTGGTAATCCACAAAAGTCTAAAGAGGTCTTACCACAGAGCTGCTCGTCGGTCCCATCAGTGCAGTCATCCTTGTAGTCACACACCACATCCTGGCTCACACACTGCGCCTGGCTGGTACATCTGAACTCATTAGGTCCACATTGCAGTGGTGGTGGATCTGTGAAGGATCGATTCATGCAATAGTTGATAGTAATGTACTACATACCAGGTGCAACATGCTTGCCTCTGAAGCAGTGGCTAACTTGTAAATCAAATACTGGAACTTCAGTCATAAAACTGCACTGTATTTTAGGTACGCTTCACAAATGTAAAAGAATAAAGTAGAAACAAAATGAATGAAAACAAACTAAGAACACATACCAAAGCAGGTTGCTAACATAAAAGATTTAACAGTGGTGTGTTGGCAATTACAAAATGTAAACCTACTAGACTTTTCAGGCTAATGGGCAACATATTCAGACTAACAGCTCATAGTTTTATTTTGAACTACTTTACATACATCGTTTGTGTCAAATCATCAAATCTTTAAAAATTGCTCACCAGTAGAGCAGGATACAAAGGAGATATCATCGATGGCAATGTCTCCTAGATGATCGGAGCCTCGCATTCCCTCGATGAGCACCTCAAACTGTTGCCTGTTGCCAATAGCAACCTCAGCTTGCTGCCATTGGTCACCCTGGTCGCCTACAGAATGTTGGCATGGCAACACAAGGGTCATGGATCAATCACAAGCAAAGTCCTAACACAGCAAGGCAAGGTTGAAGACTTCTACATGAAGGTGCAGATAGTATTTTTAGTAAGAGGTGGTAGATAAACCATTCAGTGGTTATAGTTGAAAAGCCCTGTAAGATGCAATGTATTTTATCATATTCAAAATTTTGAAGACAGTTAAGATGTGCCCAAATTGAAAGGAAAAACCCATAAAATCAAATTATCTCTTACTATACTGGCAAGAAAACAAAGTCTTAGTTTACGATAGAAATTTGACACATAAACACTAGAAATGTTTTCCCCTTCTTTTTGTAGACTCAGCTTTTTAGATTACCTAGTCACCTGTCTAATCTGTCTCTCTCTTGCTTTTAGATTATCTGTTTACCTGACAAAATCACCTATTCTCTGCCAGTGCCTCCCTACACCTGTCCTTGCTCACCCTAATCTTTTACCTCTATCTCTCTTGTTTTTAGAATATCTGTTTACATTGACAAATTGACCTGTTCTCTGTACACCTGTCTGTACTCACCTGTCTTGCTCCAGACCAGATCAGTCAGGCCATCGTTGATTGCCTTGATCTTGACGTTGAGCATGCCCGTGCCGGTGCCGTACATGTGGTACCAGAAGCGCAGCTTGCAGGTGGAAGCAGACACCTGGTACACACCTGTGGTGATGTGAGCAATGTCTCCCAGAGACACACCTGCAGACGTGCTGCTCTCGATGTACAGGTAGTGGCCAGACACTGGAGCATAGCAAAATGCACTCTCAGAATCACATGCATGAACAGCATAGCAAACTAGTTCAGTACTTTTGAATTCCGTACAGGGCGCATAAGCTAATTTAAGGAACTGAAACACAACACGCTAACCTACAGCATATACCATTATTATTTTCATTTAAAAGGTTGGCTAGCTAACATCAAGGTAGCTCAAGGTAGGTTATATATTCCCAAACATAGGACCGACAGCCTACCACATCCTCTCCATGGTACTAAAATGATGGTAGTTGGCAGACTAAGCCATATAGCACCAATAGGATTTCTAGATCCCACAATATCAAAATTACTTTTAGAATTATAACTGGATTAAACTGAAAATCTACCCATACATGCTTATTATCAGTAAAACATGTCTTCACTTTGGCAATGAATAAAGAATGCTAAACTTTGGCCACATTTTTGTTGTCCACAGTTGGATTTGTTGGCACAGTTAGAAATGTTTAAGATCCAAAAACACCCCTTTTCAAGTGAATGAAAGTGTTTAAATGTTCACATCTTACACATGACGCTGTAAAGTAGTCTGTGTAATACCTGAGTTGGTGGTATGGTCCTGACCAGGCCCAGTGCCGGAGGAGGCTGTATGGCCCTGGTGAAGTGTCCAGTCAAAGTTGTCACTGGCAGAGTTCTTCCAACCACAGAGGGGTGCGGCGCCGCTCTCAAAGTCACAGTCATTTCCTGACAGACACAAGACAAAACAAATCTATTGACAAAACAAACAGGACTTCAGAGGGTTTTCTATTACTATTACTATTACAGCAATGTAAATGCATTGATTTTGACATAATACACATTTAGTTACATGTTTATCACCATATGGCTTTTACTATTCTTTACACTACATTACTAGGACTGAAACTTTCTTATACTACAGTACTAGGACTGAAACTTTCTTACACTACAGTGCTAGGGCTGAAACTATTTTTGGATGACTTTTGAAAAATTCTCTTGTTGTATTTTGATGACTAGAATGATGTTGCTGGTTAGTTTAAGAAAGGTTAGCCTACTCACCACAGCCGTTTTCATCAGATGAAGGCATAGTGGAGGTGCCGTCCCGACAGTCATCCACGAAGTCACACTTCTTGTAAGGTGCATAGCAGGTGTCACTGTTGGTACACTTCAGCCAGCCTGTAGGACAGCTGGGGTGTTGGGTGGGAGGGGGGCTAAGGGTGGGGCCATCCGGAAGTTGGCCTATAGAAGAAAAAAATAATCTTAATATCTCCATGCAACACCGATCACTAACTTTATACAACAATGTATAAGCTTGACTGTACATCATGCTGAAAGGGAGTCATCCCTATATCTTGTCTGAATTCTTGTCTGAATAAGATTCTATAAAAATGAAGAACATAAAGCAAAGCCTACTGTTTCTAATGACATATGACAGGTTAATTTTCTACATAACAATTTGGCACACTAATGTTCTATATCAAGATACACACAGACTAATTTTGTACAAGTAAGACTACATGTTCTGATGATGCCATCCCACTATTTCATCATGTCCTATCACGTACACTTCAAATACATGTGCTATATAAAGAGAACTACTGAGGATCTGCTTACCTCCTTTCACACATTCCATCGTCATGGAGATGTCATCAATAGAGATGTCACCCTGTGGGCCTGTCCCACGCACTCCCTCAATCACCACCTGTGGAGGATTAGAACACAAACAATGATAAACTATAGTAATAAAACAACAAATTATTTCAAAGAGATCCTTAATCCCCACCTCTGTGAAAATTCAAGCGTCCGAAACTGCCCGGACGGCGTCTACAAGCGTCCAATGGTGTCCGAGCGCGTTTCAGACGTTCTGGACGCGTTCATTGCCGTCCGAAACGGCCGCGGACACATCATGAGCGTCCGTGCCGTTCTGTCAGTTTTTATGGTGAACGCCCGAACGGCTGAAAGACCTTCCATTGCCGTCGGAGACGGCCACTGGTGGGGCTATAAAATACTTAGTCACCCGACGCCGGCAGACGGCTGCGTCTTTTCTTATGATCCCCATGGGAAACATGACGTTTTAACTTCTGCACATGCGCCAATTTCAGCGGGTGAATTCGAATTTCAGACCGTTGAACACTCCGGCGGTTGCAGGACTTATGTTCAGAAGGTGACTATTTCTGTGGATTTTATGTCCGTTTGTTAAATTTTGCACACTTTTGGACCAAGGACTTCACGTCTAGACGTAGCAGCTGATGTTTGTACGACAGTGTGCTGAGGTTGGGTTTACGGCGATGACTGTATCCGTTATTTATACTAAAAAGAATGTACAAAAATTATTTGTCGTGCGCCGACAAGGGGGAAAAATTATACTACTTACTCGAAGCAGCAAACCTTGGACAGCAGAAATCACAGATGTGACAGACGTCAAAAGAAGCAGCGGTTCTTCCGTTAGCTGATTGTCGATACTTTGCAGGCGCCGGTAAGTGAATACTTCGCATTTTATTCTAATTTTTTGTACAATCATCTGTTGCAAAGTTTACCGACGACTTGCTGTTACGGGTGCCCTCCCCACATACGCGAAGAAATGATAAAATGTAGGATCTTGTTTTGATGCCACAAAATAAAAAGAATTATGAACACGTTGTAGAATACTTATAAAAAATATCTGTTGTTTCTATTAAGAATGATAATGCTGTTAAAATGTAGATTTAGACAACAGATAATGAGATAGCACCTACCGATTTTGCCGGTGCCAATCAAAATCTCAGTCGGCTCTTCCAACTACTTGGGGTTAGCAACTTATGAAACGGAAGACTTTATTTCGCTACCTCGAAATAAAAAAAATGACTTATGATCTTTGTAGAAAATTTAACGTTATTTCACATTTATATATCCAGTCTTTAGCAAATACTGGTGCAATTAAAATTTACGATAGAAAATTTCAAACGTCCTGTATTTACCCTTGATGTTATGTGGGCTCGTCCATTCTGATGTAACGTGTCGGCACGGCGGCACAAAAAGCCGCGGACACGATTGAAGGCCGGATTGAATTTCGTACATGTAGCAAAGTTGATTAAACGCCGCGGAGTACGTGTAAACAATTTACGAAGAAATTTGTTCAAGTTGTGTTTGATTTTAGCTAAACCTGACGGCCCGGTGGTGGGTGGTCTTCTACAATTCACTGCCTGGCTGAATATTTGTTTGTTTGGTATGTGGCAACGCTTGTCCCAACAGGCCATAAAATTATAGCCGTGACCGGACGGCGTCAGAAACGGCGTCCGGGCAGCCGTCTACGCACGTTCCAAATTAAATGCACCGGCCCGTTATGAGTTTCTACCGTACTGCCTGACTAACTAAAACTGTGCCTTGAAGAAAAAATATTTTGCTAGGAGTTTGGCCCAGATATTAACCTTTAATAATATAGCGATGACAGCCTCTTGGCCTTTCATTCCATTTTCTGTCGAATTTTACGATCTGTACCCCCCGTGGGAAGGCGTGGTGGAGGCTACCGCCCGTACCAGCGGCCTGGATTACGCCGTTTATGCCCGTCGCAACCGGCGTCCGATCCGTCCCAGCAGCCTGGATTACGTCATTTACGTCCGTCGCAATCGGCGTCTGGTCCGTCCGCAGAGACGTCTGTTCCCAGCGGGGGGCCCGCCCGACGGAGCGCGGGAGCGTCCGGCTGCCCGCTTTCAGACGCCGTCTCGGACGTCCCGAACGTCCGACCGGACGCGTCTAAAGTGCCAATCTAGACGCGTCCAAGCGTTTGTTATGCCGTTCGGACCGTCTTGGACGTTTCGTCGGGCGTTCAAAAGCCCGTCCCATGCCGTCCGCCGCCGTAACCGTCCAAAGCGTCCCAATAATTTAAGACGCCTTGGACGGTTGTCGCAAACGGCGTTTCGCCGTCTGAGACGCTTGAATTTTCACAGAGGCAGGAATAAAGAGTTTAATCATTTACATGACCATCAGTAGAAAAATCAAGAACAATTTTGAATACATGTACTTATACATTACACATGTGTACACTTGAATGATAGTGTGCTAGAAGAAGATTAGGCACTAGATACATCAGTGAGAATCATGCTTGTTGGAAAATTGTACCTCACCAACATAAAGAATCAAACAACAAAATTGGAGTTGAACCAGTGTTCTTGGTTTAAAGTGCATGCATGGGTAACATTGATTTTACATGTTGCACTATAAGCCACCAAAAAAGTGTCATGCTTAATCATCGCTCTGAGGTGTACTGGGAAGAAAAAAGAAGGTACCTCAAAGTTGGTAGATCCAGTGAAGTCCACCTCCAGTCTTCTCCAGAAGTTTCCTTGCTCTCCATCCACACTGGCCATGAGAGTCATACCATTGGCCTGGAGGTAGCTGGTCCTCTTGTAGATATTCAGTGAGCCCACATCCACACCATACATGTGGTAGAACAGCCTCAACTGGGGAAAAAGTAGGAACAAAGTTATTAGCTAGTTCAATAGTGCACAATGCTTATATCTAGAATGTTATAATTTCTATTAAATACAGGAAATGGGTTGCTTCTCCAAATTACTGATTGAGGATGTTTTAGATGAGAATGTAGGAAGCAACCCAAGAAATCCTTGTTTGCTGAGTTTCTTTAAAAGTAAACTTTTCATCTCTCACCCATCCTTACAAACTACACAATTGTTCATCATATTGCCTGTTTTCACAACCTTCATTTTAAGCTTCACCTTTTCTTGACAGAAACAAGAAAATAAATCTTGCATTAGAATGAAGGGTACTTCCCCACCTTGCAACCATCATACGCCTGTCTGAAAGCAGGTGTATGGATCCGTGCCTTGTCTCCAGGCTGTCTGGGTACAGAGCTCTCGATGTAGATGTAATGACCTAATATTTAGACAAACAGACCGCTTGGTCATTACTTGCATACTTGTGCCTATCACTGAAATGAGTTTCTATCTGAGGCAGAAAGAGGGGTCCTTTGTGTGTCTGCATACCAGTTGCCCAGCCTCCTTTGGTAACCACATTTTGTTTGAAGGAACACAATGTAGTTCAGATATTCAGAATGACCTGTTGCCAAAGCAAGCAAACTTTCTATGTCTCAGTGTTTTTCATCTGTTTTGTCAACTTAGTGCCATCAGCATAGTGCAAACATTCGTTGTTACTACAAAAAATTTAATGTAAGAATGTGGTCCTGAAATAATGATATACTGTAAATGCAGAAGCTTTCGCGGTGGTTTAATGTTTGCAGTTTTTGTGGCGGCCTCTTCACTGCAAGTTTAAAACCACCGCAAACATTTTTCCATAACAGTAAGAGATTACAGTGCATGGTGTTACCGCAAAATTAAAACCACCGCAAAAATTCCATTTTCCCACTTCCGCGAAATTAATTCTCCACGAACTTAAATGCTTTTATAGTACTTTCACATGTACCATAAGAACTAGCAGCCCACCTGTAGGGTCCCTGTTGGTATGATCTGCGCTGGGACCAGTACCAGATGAAGCGGTGTTACCGGCTCTCAGGGTCCAGTCAAAGTCATCAGCTGCCTCATCCATCCAGTACCTCGGGCACTTGTCTGTCTCAAAGTCACAGCGAGCAGGATACCTCTCTAAAAACATCAAACGTTTTTGTTATCAGCTTTAGAAAAAAAGTTTTCCACTATCCAATATATTGATAATAAGGCCACTTTCACAAGTGACTATCAGTGTTTTAAAGGAAAAATCGAGCAAAATTAGTCACAGTGGTCAGATCTAGATAGAGTATATCAAACATTGCTAGCATGGGATTCGGTATGTTGAATTGCATTGAAAGATAGTATGCTTATATACTTTAAATCTATACAAGGCAATGATATCATGTACAGACACATCAGATAACATCTACCTGTTTTTATTGTTTTAAAGTAGCAACATCAAACTAAATGATTCCTTTCATTGACAAATTAAGTTGATGCCAGATGTCTGTAACTTGTCTGGCAAAAAAAGGAGTCAAAGCAATGTATCTTCCTACAGACAAAACAAAGTACTGCATTCCCTCTCCCTATAGTGTGAGGAAAAGATGCTAAACTTACCACAGTGCCCACTGAGGCTGTCCTCATCAGACCCATCTCCACAGTCGTCCACAAAGTCACAGTGCTGGGACTGGGGGATGCAGAAACCAAGCGCACACTTGAACTGGTCAGCTGTACACTGAGCACCTTGGTCTGGCTCTGCAGAGGGACAAAATGTGTCCTGACTTTATGAAGAAAGTCTTGCATCTCTAACTGCATCTTTTCAACATACACATGTATATTAAAACTTTTTGTATGGCTCATTATGTGGGATGTACATTGTACATCTGTACTAACAGAGTAGTGTCCCTTCAAAGGGCTACAACCTCTGCTCAGTTGTAGTGTGTAAACCAGGATTTTCCATTTGCTTTGCCATAAATCTTGGCATAAACATTTTGTAGTTGATAATGTTGCAAAACATCATCACAGTATACCATCTCCAACAAAATGATGGGAGGCTATAATCATTATGTTTTGGGAGGTGGTTTGTAAACGAAATGGACAGCTAGGAAAACTTAAACTGATTTTTTGTCCCAAAATCTGGTTGGAGAGTGAAAGGTCCAGAGGTAGACTGGATCATGCCTATATTTTAGCATAATGGTACATGTAGCTGGAAAGTAATCAAGATCTAACGACTGTGTGATAGACGTTCTTACCTGGTGGCATGCAGTCTCGGAACTGTACATCATCAATACTGATGTCTCCTACCCAGCTGCGCCCTCGTCTTCCCTCAATCATAATCTGGCAGCAAACAAGGACAAAATAATGCTGAGTGAGGGTTGTCCTCAGATTGCATGTTTTCAGTACAAGGTTATCATTCTAAAGGATTGACCAAAGCTGCCAAGTTTTTTCAGGGCTTCCCAGTTGTCATCTAAAAGAATTTTTCTTCTCCCGTCAATCATAATCTGGCAGCAAACAAGACAAAATAAAGCTGAACGAGAGTTGCACATCTTTTCAGTACAAGGCTATTCTAAAGGATTGACAAAAGCTGCCAGGTTTATTCAAGGTTTCCAACTTTTGAAAAAAAACTCTTGTTGCTTAGACATCTGGTAGAAAAAGATCATTACCATTTATTATCCTGACCAAAAAGTGGTGAACACATCCATGAATTATCAGCTTTATCAGGTTCATGCATCATAAAAGAGCATTTAACTGACCTCAATGTTCTGGTTGGTGCCCAGGAAGACCTGGCCCTCCTTCCAGAGATTTCCCTGCTCCCCATCCAACTCAAACAGCTCCACCTGCTGGCCTCCAAAGACTCTGCAGGGTGTGGAACAAGCATTTTATCAGTGACAGCATTTGCTGTTTGCGTATTTAGCTGTTTGGTATCTATTATACCCATCATCTAGATATGCCTAGTCAGATACATGTAATTCCTAGGTGCTACCTGTGAGCAGGTAATAAATGAGATATTAGGTTTTTGTCATTGGTCACGAAGTCATACCTTTGTCTTTTCAATAAGTACAGTCACTTTGGCTTCTTCACCATACTCAAGATGAGACTCCCCTCAACCATTACACCAATAATACAATCAACCTTGCTCTCAACAGCCACTCAAAGGACTGAGGAAAAATGGTTGATGACAGGGGGTGGTTGCTCAAGATAATAGGATCTTAACTGTGTGATATTGGATGGGACTGCTTTGATGTGGCCTATGACCGTAGGTATTAGCTATTTCAGGTGGTAAAAATGGCCAACCAGGTATGACTGTAGTTGTACTAACCTGTAGATGTGCAGTGAGCCGATGCTGGATCCATGCATGTAGTACCAGAAGGACAGCACACACTGGGCCCCCGTACGAGAGATCATGGGTGTGATGATCTGTGCTGTGTCCTGGAAACTTCCAGGTGAGCTGTCCGCAAACAGATAGTAACCTGGGAGTACAGGTAACATATGGGCTGTTAGCATAAAATCATTGCCTTATAACTGAGCTAAAAAGCTCTAATGGGATTTTCCAACTTTGTGCAGATCTGGAGGACCTGCACCCCCAAAAATACAGAATACAACACGGTGTATTCTGCATTACCCAAAGTACCAGCCAGCTCACGGGTTGGATAACACGCCGGCAGGATCCGACCAACAGTAGGGCTGTGACCAACGGTAATGCGGAATACATAATTTTGTATTTTCTTACGTCACGCTCACCTGCGGAAACACATGTTTCCATACAAAATGAGCCAAAATTCAAGTTTTGGAAATACTTTGTACTTAGATCGAGATTCTTTTCTATAGCACCAAATAGCTTCCTTACATTTAAATATCAAAGATGCCATTGATACCAAATAACTACTGTATAATGATACAATATAAACTATATTGTGTTAATGATTTTGTTGCTGCACTTACCATCTCCTGTTCCTGAGGTATGGTCCACACCAGGCCTGATGTTGTCGGAGGCTTCAGAAGGAGTCCTGTCCTTCCCCTGCCCTGTCTGCCAGCGGTAGAACGTCTCAGCTCGCGATCGTGGGCCGTCCATGTCCAGGGAGATCCAGCCACACAAGTCTCCTCCGCTGAAGTCACATTTCTCGCGCACTGGGAAACAGATCAACGCATATTCTTAATACATACACAGTGACGTCAGGTTACACTCAAAATAGCCTTGTGAAGCAGAAGTTTTCAAGATTTCAAAGATATAAAAATTGCATTGTGTAGAAATGCAAACGAATACAGCAGGCAATAGAAATACAAGTATAATTATGTAACTTTGCTACCCATTGTGCCTGTAGGCAAGGGGACAAAGGTCAAAGAAATCTTAGTAAGTGAAACATCTGTTACATTTGTATGTAATCTAAGTATGTTGACACCATTTTAATCTCCCCTCTTTATCCTGCAACTAATGAAAAATCCTTCGAAAAACTTTCATTGCCATGTATGGACTATACATAAGCACATAAAGGATTACACCTACCACAGCCATCTTCATCTGAAGAATCTCTGCAGTCTAAGTTGAAGTCACAGACTTTGTTGGCATCGATGCACTGCCCATTCCTACACTGGTACTCCAGGGTGGGTGTGCAGACTGTGGGGCCTGCAGTGGTGGGTGGGGGGGAGGTAGTGGCAGGTGGTGGGGGTAGCTGGCCTGTAGGAGTAAGAATACATCACAATTGAGTGAACTTGGTCTTTCTACTTGAATGTCTTTTTTGTTTGGATATCATTACTAAACATTCTTCTGCCAAAGCTAACTAGCCTGTTTGAACCTGACATGTCTGGATCCTTATCTTGATATTTATTGACAGAGACTCTGATAGCAACCTCCTACTGTTGCTGGCAGGAATTGGTACAAATGTAGTAATGCAGTAACATGATTCAAAATACCTGAAATGAGCTGACATCCACTAGTGAAGCTGATGTCATCAATGGCAATGTCTCCCTGGTAGCTATCTCCTACTACAGCTTCCATCACAATCTGTAAGACAGGCAACAACAGATCTCAGGTAAGAGACATTCTTGATACTGGTGTACCTTCAAAAAGTCACACTTAATGGTTCACCCTCCTGACACCAACCCCCCCCCCCCCTAATGAATGTCATTATACAGAAATGATGCGATCCTTATTAAGGCCCCAGCAATTTAATCTGTCGGTTATCAGACATCTTTGTGTAAAATTTTTGCAAAAGAACATCATGCAATATAAAAATAGAGGTGTGGGAGTTAAACTTGCCCTCTTACTCTATTTTCGTGTTGATACTACCATCTTGTATTTCCTTTTCTTTTAAATCTGTCAACCAAGAAATTGAATCGGTACTCCCCAAAGGTGGACACTGCAGCACAAGACATGCTGAAGATCTACATTTATTACCTGGTATGGAGTATCACTGGAGATGTTGACATAGAATCTGTTCCACATGTCGCCAAAGTCCCCGTGATGGTTCATGATGCGCACACCCTTCCCACTGTTGTACTGTCTCCTGTACACATTCAACTCCTCTACATGCTCGCCGTACATGTGGAAGAAGTAACGCATCTGGAAAGAAACAAATTTTGATGGTGAAAGTGATTTTGATTCAGATTATGTTACTGAAGAGCAAATCTTCCACTGGTTATGATAGAAATGGCAGATGTTATATGCAGTATTTACAAGTTCAATGTACAAGCTATAGCTATCTTTGCGATAACAGTAGAACATGAAGAACAGTAGATAATGATGTTTATCAAAATAAGTTTAGATCAGACTGAGTTTACATTTTGCCTCTCATCAATTTTGCTTTGTATTTCTATGATTTGGCTGAAGTGTACAGGTCTGTCAGACTGGTCAGTTATTCTACAGGTTGTGAATCCTTGCACATCTGTCCTTTTGTTAGTAGCAGCATCCTTTTGGTAGATCCTACAATGTTGCTATATCATTACAATGTACATCTGTGAAAATGTAAGTCCAAAAGGCAATTAAAGAGAACTGTTCCAACAATGAATTATGATAAAAAAGACAGGAGAACATTTGTCTCGTGTAATAACTAGCTATTGCCATACTGACCTCTGTTGTCTCAAACAGGTAAGTGTAGAATTAAGATGAAATGTACCTGACATATTGACTCATCTGGTGTAGCTGCAAACACAGGACTGATGAGCCAAGCCTGATCACCGTAGCTCTGTGGGCTGGATGTCTCCGCAAACAGGTAAAATCCTGGAGCAACAGGAAAATGGAACTCATCGTCTCATGGTACACACTAGCCCCAAGACAGGGCTTCTACAATGCTCAGGCCAAACAAATTAAGTGACTTTATTGAAATGCAACATTTTGGCGTCTTGTTGAATTTTGCATAACAATGTCTCAAAACCAACAAATTGAACTGGTGTGGCCCTATAACTCTCCATCACCTGTGCACCATAGAAAATGATGTGTGGACATTTCAGCATGTTTGACCCCATGATGAAGCAATGACAACTTTTGAGGAAATCAGACATGAAATTTAAAAACAAATTCTGGTGTGTGAAAAAATACCAGTGGTATTATCATTATTTCACTTGTCCAAACCAAATCTACAATACCTAATATTACTACAACCAAGCCAAAAGTCACAAGGACACCACAGACCCCAGGTGTTTGGCTAATAAGTACTACAAGTCTATTGTAAAAACGTTGTGGATGATGAGCAAACATGAAGAATGCACACTTACCAAACCTGGTGCCAGTGGTGTGGTCCCTTGAAGGACCGCTCCAGTAGGTAGAGGTGGTACCATTGTTTCTCATCCAGTCAAAATCATCTTCACTGGACTGTTGCCAACTACAAAGGTCTGCTTCAAAATTACACAGGATCCGCTGAGCTGTAAAGTGATACAAAGCGGTACCTTACAATAGAGTAAGAAGCAGCTATACAAATTTTGGAGTCATGAACCAAATGAAATAATTATGGATTAATAAACTAGAGAAGTCTAGCTGAATAACATGTGATTTTATCATACATTGAAAATGATGTATACCCAAATCTCATTGCAAACAAAACAGTCTATTCTAATGTAACACCAAGGTCATTCCTATGCAAAGCAACAATGGCAATAGCCACTTATATATATGTGTGCTCTCTAAAATGAGTTCATCTGGATCTACCCTGTTCAACCTTGACAGGTAAACCTGCACCTCTTAAGACCATGTACATTGTATCTCTCATAATTTTGAAAAACGATTTCAAATCAGATGTTATAAAACATATTTTCGCCCTTCCCACAGTAATGTAGGAGAATGTAATATCATCATATTCAATAACATTTTCTTTGCATATCTGTTCTGATATCAGAAGAAAAATTTTTGGTATCAAAAACTACCTAGTACTGTCATAGTACTACTGGATCATGTCCTTGGTGCTGAAGATTTCATTATTACAAAATCATTTCATATCTTTCCAAATTGCAGGTGATGAGTGTAACTTATATGGAGACTCTCTCTATTGTCATCACGATCATATACAATCAATTTCATGCTAGCTATCCAATGCTCATGTCATTGGTGATTAACTTTTGCTGGTAGGAAATCATGACATATCTTTCCAAATTGCAGGTGACCAGTGTAGCTAACAGTATGCAGACTTGTCTCTATAGTCATCACAATCATATACAATCAGTTTCATGCTAGCTATCCAATGCTCATGTCATTGGTGATTAACTTTTGCTGGTAGGAAATCATGACATATCTTTCCAAATTGCAGGTGACCAGTGTAGCTAACAGTACGCAGACTTGTCTCTATAGTCATCACAATCATATACAATCAATTTTGTGCTAGCCATCCAGTGCTCATGTCCTTGGTGCTGAATTTTTACTGTCAGGACATATCTTTCCAAATTGCAAGTGATTAGTGTAACTTACAGCACGCAGACTCATCACTATTGTCACCACAGTCATCAGACAAGTCACAGAGAAGTGCTTTCTCGATGCAGGCCCTGTTTGCACACTGCCACTGGCCGGCTGTACAGCTCTGCTGGGGGAGGGGGAAGTCACATCCCCTCAGAGTCACATCGTCCACAGCCACTGCTCCACTGTACCTTCCACTGTACGAATGCCTGAACATCAGCTGTAGAACAGACACAACCAAAAGTTACAACCTGAAAACCAATTAAAAGTGTGTTTGATGGAATTTATTGCATTAAGAATCAGGCTGAAGGTAGACCATATGATACAAGGAAATGAACTAGTCTAAGGGTATAATGGTTATAGACATACCTGGAAACCTTGTCTCCTGCGTCCGATAGACACTCCACCAATGGTCTGCCAGGTGTTCTTGTTGTTTTCAGAGTTGGTGGATGCAACTCTCCATAGTGAAGTGCGACCACCCTCTGAAAAATTATAAGTATACAAGATTTGTTAACCCTTTTGCATGATATTGACCACACTTGTTGTTAATGCTTCAAGGGAAACTATGGAGGCCCGATAGAAACTAGCCGACCGATGATGATGATGAGTCTAAACAGAAACTACCTCAAGATGCTTAAACTTTGACACAAGCTACAATTGTTACAATGCTTTATCATCTGTGAAAGTGGTAGACACTTTTTTTTTCTGAATACATTATCTTTGTTTATATTGTAATCACATCCTAGTAAGTCAAGCCTAACCTTAAGGATTATCACGTAAGATAAACGTAACTTAAAGATAGGGCATTTCATAGTCATCATATTCAGCGAACTAGTGACATGATAGGAGACAAATGTCTCTATACCTGTATCCATCAGCAGCTCCAAAGTCCCAGCATTTGATCCGTACATGTAGAAAGCAAACTCGACCCTGCAGGCTGCTGCAGCACCGTTGAACGTTCTGCTGCGGAGTTCTGCCACGCCACTGGAGGCTGCCGGAGTGGAGTCCACGTACATAAAGTACCCTGCAGCACAAAATACAGGCATCCAGGTATTAGACTCTTCCTAAAACAACTTCACCCCTTCACCTATACTGTTTTGTCAACATTCCTGTTCCACAGACAAAAAAGGCAACACTGAAGATGTTGCATGGCATATATTGGCAACTGAAGAAACACACATTTATATACATAACTTAACATACATACACATACACAGACAACCCAAAAACAACACTTTCCTCTAATAATCTTATTACTCTATTATTTTTATTATGCTTCTAATTTAAGTAATAAGTTCATCCTAGGCTCACATGTCACAGATTGTTTGACGTAACACAAACAACCACTATTGCAAAGTCGGTGTCTAATATGCCAACAGGCTAGCAAATATGAATAAAACAATACAGATGGTCATAGTACCAAAGCTGCTCTGCTGAGTGTGGTCTGTGCTGGGAGAGTTCGGGTCTGCCTGTGTGTCTGCTCCTGTGGACCTGGTCCAGTTCATGGCAGCACTCGGCGCATTGTTCCACCTGCAGTTGTCTCTCTCAAAGTTGCAGATCGTGTCTGCAGGTATGCAAAAATGCATGTCATTAATAAAATACTTGATAAGTCTGCATAAATGTCCTAAATGCAAGCTCTGTAACTCCAGTGTAGGGGTTGTGCAGTGTAAGACTAGCGTGCTAGGAGGGTTGAGGCACAGTTTACCCTACTATAACATGCTATTATACTAGTGACATAAGATTTTAACATTTTGGAAAATTCATAAAATCTTTCAGTCAGATATATCTATATACAAATTGAAATATATATCAACAACAATAGAGGTAAGCATGTTACCTCAATCTTTGTTAATTTACATTCCAAAAGTTCTTGGTTGGAATCTGTAGTAGGCTCCAATCTATTGCCTCACTCATCTTGGTATTGATTAGGGACAGACTTACTGCAGTCAGTCTCGTCTGAGCGGTCTCCACAGTCAGGTCTGAAGTCACACAAGGAGGTCTCAGCTACACACTGACTGGATGTTGCAAAGTCACTGCAAGGTCGCTGGCCAGCTGGGCAAGCCATCATGGTAGTCGCTAGAACACAAGGGACAACATTATTGTAGATTAATTTACTTTTGCAGGCACTTTGTTCAGCGTTAGATTAGCTTTGGATGTGTTTTAAGTTTGTGGTAAAAAAAATTCCATATTACAATGTACTACAAAACACATATGTAGCCAATGACTTGGTACATGTAGGAAACATTAAGTGACAGAAAATCACAGCCATCTGTGTAAATCAGCTTTGGTCTTTTAAACCAAAAAAGCAGACTACTCCTGACCTGGTGTTGTAGTTGGGAGAGGGGTAGTTGTTGGAGGGGCCACAGTTCCTGCATACGGCCTGCAGCCTTCTGTAAATGTGACGTCATCGATAGAGATGTCTCCTGCCACACCTAGCCCCACAACTCCCTCCAGTATCACCTGTAGATACAAAAGAAATCAGTTGTTTTTCTGTTCAATACCAAAAAACTTCTTATGGCTGGATACATTCAAGCTTAGGGTTTTGACTCAATGTAAAAAAAAGACATGTCATGTAGAGTTTGTACATGCTGAACATGTACAGTCCTATGCCCATATCTTTGCTATATTTTGTCTGACCCTTACTTTCTCCCTCATGACCTCAATAAAAAAGAGGACTGCAGGCCAATTACAGCTTCTCATGAATAAGCAAAGGTTCAAACAATCAGATGTCATGACATCTGAGTTAACTCTAAATGGCATGAATTTCTGCCTCTTTCTGATTCAGCCATCTTAATCATAAGCTTCAGCAAGTCTTCCTGAATTCAAGGAAAGGCAGTCCAAGAAAAGACAATACTAACCTGGAATGGTTCCTGACTGTTTAGTAAGACATTCCTTCGGAGCCAGGCATCACCCTGCTCCCCTGCTATGCTGTCAACACTCCTCTCAGAGCTGCCGATGGGCTTGATGTAAACATTCAGGTTGCCAATGGCAATGCCCAGCATGTGGTAGTAGAACCGGAGCTGAAGATTGGAGAAAAGATGTCAAAAGCTTTCAACAACATTACAAGAGGAAACTTACTTCACTTAGACTGGTCAACTTTACAAAATCATATTTTGTTTTCTGTCCATTTTCTCTCTCTTCAATACTCCTCCTTCAAAAATGCTTTTAGCTAGCAGAGTTATCCAGAGTTGGGTAGTTTAAAAGGCTATTTTTTTCAATTGATATGTCAAAAAAGGGTAACAGTAGCGCAAATGTAAAAACAGCTCAACGAAATTAAAAAATGTTAGAGGCGCTCCTCAATCATTGATTCTACAATATGTGCCACTAAATTTCTTGACTCAATTAACATGGATTTGATTACGTACATAACAGTCCCTGGGATTTGCATCGATGATGAAACTGGCTATTCTTGCCACATCTCCAGGCGCTCTGGGCCTAGATGTTTCCACGTACAGGTAATAGCCTGTGGGGGGAACAATGAGAAAAGATATACAGACAAAAGTTACAGTACAGCTTTGTGGTAGCAAACAATGCCTCACCAATTCTATTTGCTGCTATTTAAACCAAAAACAAACAAAACCATTGCTTTAATCCCACAAAAAAGCTGTACAAATCACTGTACAATGGGTGTAAAATAAATAACATTTGGCTTTATAACAGTGAAAACTTCAGCACCAAGGGCATGAACACAGGATAAGTAGAATGGTAATAAATGGTTTATACTGATACTCCAATATCCCTTCAAAGATCACAATAGATAGTCTTAGGATAATTTTATTGAGATCATAGTCTTCTGTGTCAAATACAAGTGAAAATGTCGTTAAAAATACCAGATTTGCCTGGCCTTACCATTAGTTGTGCCTGATGTATGGTCCACTTGTGGGCCTGTATTATCAGAGCTGGTGTGGCCGCGGTGTCTGTTCCAGTCAAAGTCATCACTCAGCATCTGTGTCCAGTCACACAGGTCCCTCTCAAATGCACACATGGACACAGAACCTGGAGAACACAGTACATGGGAACAGTTAACTTTTACAAGACAATGTTTGCTAGAACTTTGTTTTGTAGGCAATACAGAAGAGAAAAAGAGATAGCTGTGTCCCTGGTTTGGGGGGGATATTCTCCATCTATAAAGTATTGTACCACAATTGCTACACATACAAATAAATGATATTGTGTGCAATTGCATCACACTCTAGTTTAGAAAGCATAACAGTCTTCATTTATCAAAACATCACTTGAATCAATTTTTCTGCATCACACACTGTAATGAATTAGGGAGGGATTTGGCTCATTTGAACTTGAGAAGTATGACAAAGCTGATTGAAAACTTGTTGGTAGGTGCTGTACATGTACTTTGTGTAGAGAAATAGTTTATAAAAATCATTGTGATGATAATTTTACACTTACGGCATTGTCCGATGGATTCGTCTGATCCATCACAGCAGTCTGGAGTGTAGTCGCAGGTGGCCAGTTTGGAGATGCAGTGGCCACTGCTGCACTGGAACTGGTCTGAGGAGCACGTCCCGGACGGGTCTGGATAACCACAGTCCTGGAACCTCAGGTCATCCAGCGCAATGTTTCCTACAGTCTCTGTACCAATACTGCCCTCAAACAGTACCTGGGAGGGAAAAACAGGGTTTGGGAGGTCAATAAAAGAAAATATAAAAACAAAAGTACACCCTACTGTAACAGTTAAAATGTGCCATCCTTTTGGACGTGTGTTCTTTGCCATGTTACATGTATAAAGGGCAGACCTTTAACATATTCAAGATTGTACCAAGATTTGAGTAGCTATACACTGGCATGTGATGTCAAAAGCAGTTCTAAACTTACACCCAGTCCAAAATAATAGGTCTTGGGGAACTGGCCAGTCTTGGCTTTCTGTCAGCTAATATGAGGCCAAAGCAATTTAAAATCAATCAAAACAAACAACAAGCGTTAAGACCAGTTTTATGCCTTGGTGCACTCAGTTTTATGGTAAGATTAAAACTTTCCTCCATGCCCTCTACTTTTTTCATGTTTACATATTTTCATGCAACATCTACCCTTAAAATGTCAGGGATCAGAGGACATAAATTGCTGTGGCTTAAAAAACAGTTAATCTTCATGTACCTGGAAGTTTGCAGTACATGGAGGGATGCTGACAACAGCATTGTTCCACACATCACCGTGGTCCCCATTAGCCGACCACAGCGGCCTCCTCTGTTCCCCAATCTTCAGGTACATGGTGAGGCCGTCGATGTTGGCACCATACATGTGGTACCAGAAGTTGAGCTTACATGTCGTGCCGGAGTGTCCGAACATGGGGCTGAGCAGTTCTGCCTTCATGGAGTAGTGGTTGTCAGCTTCTATACATGCATATTTTCCTGTAGACAAAGGCATGGGACATCTTCTGTTTAATCTAAGTCTTGATGTTTTTTGCATCACATTATAGCATAGTATTGTTCCCCAACTTGTTAAGTTTTTATATTGCTATAAAATGACTCTGTAAGAGTTTGTTTTTACTGAAAATCAAAAAAGAAGTAGTATTTGAAAATGCAGTAAGAACATTGAAAAAGATTTCTCAATCCTGATCCAGATTTCATCAATGAAGTCAGATGCAAAAAAAACACTGGTATGCAACTATAACTTCTTGAACAATCAAACAAAAGTTAGTGAAAATGTGAACTCTTAGGCATGTAATGATAATGGTGATTCATAGGGGATTAGTTTTACTTTTCAGTGCTGAATTATCATCAATAAAGAAGGAATCTGGTACAACATATTGCTCCCTTCTACCTGCAGGTGTACTGTACGTGTGGTCCACAGTAGGTCCAGTTCCTGCAGCGGTGTTCCGTCCACTGTGCACATGCCAATCAAAGTCATCGCTAGTCGGGTTGGTCCAGTAGCACATGTTGTCATCCTGGATCTCAAAGTTGCACACAGATGCTGTAACAGAGTATGGGGCAAACGTCAATAAAGTGACTTCTGAGACAATGTTTTCTGGAAATGGCTATAGACGATCATCAAACGTACATGCTAATGGGAAAGATTTCAATGCACAGGACGGGATGCTAAGCCATGCTTCAATGTTTATCAAACTTGCTAAAAAGAGAATTCACCCTAAAGTGTACATGGTATCTGTCATTCTTACCAGTCATGACATGCCTGCAGAGTATTAGCTGATTGGATCAATTTTCTTTTAAGCTTCAAAAGTTTACTCCAACTACAACATATGAAGCAAAGTTGTTAACTTACGACAAGTCAACTCGTCACTAGCATCAGAACAGTCATAGTTGAAGTCACAGAACTTGCTGTAGGACAGGCACTGGCCGTTTGAACATGGAAGCTGGCCGATTGGACAGGTAGCCGCTGTGGGGGTGGGCGGTGGTGCCAAACTGGCCGCTGTAGGGATTGACAGGATTGAATTAACAAGAATATTTAGAATGAAATATTACCTGCATTTGATAATGTGATGAAAGTTTAACCTTCCTTGAACAATTCCTTTCCATCAATTAAAGCCACATGACATTTCCGAGTGGGTCAGTTTTTCTGCAGGAATTCTAAGTGTTGGCTGATTGGACATCAGGTGTACAATAGTTGTCATCAGGATTCTATTTTAAGATATAGTGTCAGACTCTTTTCCTGTTGTTTTCCTGCCCCATTTTGTTAAACAAACTTACTTGAGTCAACCCTGCAGCCGGGTGTGAAGGAAACGTCGTCCACTGCGATGTCACTAGCTGCTCCGTTTCCTCGCACAGCTTCTATTACAACCTACATCAGACAAGACATATCAACATTTAGCACTCCCAAGAGAAAAATATTCTTTTGGTTTGTCTGTCAGTGTTCAGTTTTCATATGATCTTATAGAGGGAACAATACAGTTTCTGTTGAATGTACAGCCAATCAGTAACAAGCCAAAACATGATGTTCAAAGTTATTTTGGAATGTATAACCCTTACTTCTTGTGGTCAAACCTGTACTTCTGAACAAGGACCACCTGGCCAATGTACTATTTTTCAGTGGTCCCAAAGATAATTTTCCCCATCTCAAGCATCAAGAATCCTGTCTATAATGGGCTTCTGTTCACATAGAACAGATTTTTTATTTGCCCCTTGAGTGGCCCTCAGGAATTTGACTGTGTATTGATTTTCCATGACATGGACAACTTCTTCTAAGTCTCACAAGTTATAAGAATTGACCAGGTACCTGGAAGTTGGCATCACTGGAAATCTCTACATAAGCCAGCCACCATTCATCCCCTTGCTCCCCAGTCTTGGACCACAGGTTGGTCAGTGGGCCATTGATCTGGGTTCTCATGTACACATTCAACGTGTCGATGTTTCGTCCGTACATGTGGTACCAGAAACGCAACTGTTGGCAAAATAACATTGCATGCTATAAAGGCAACATTCTTGAGTAGAGATAAAATGTTTCACTCCCCATTGTTCTCAAAATGCTTGTCCTGACAACAAACATGTCAATACAGATTCTTTCAATACAAAATATATAGAAATGTAAAATTTGTATGAAATTGTAAGCTAAAAAAGGCAAAATCTGTGGCAAATACAGTTTCACTCCAAATTTTTTAAAGTCGGTGCGGATTCTTATGATAGAAAATACACACACACACACACATAACAATTGTAAAAAAGGTTCATCAGGTTGGTTTGGTAAATTATTTTCAGGCTCTTTCAGTACAAGAATAGATAAAACTAGAAAAAAAAGGAATTACTCAAGCAACTAGATATGATTTGGGAAGTTTTCCAGTTGCTTGAGTAACTGCTTTTTGCCGTATCTTATTGCCTGGATGTCTAACCTTCATCGATGTATCTTAGAGCCCTATAGTTTTACACTGTGGTACACAGGATAGGACTGATGATTACCTGACAGCCAGGTGGGATGGTTGCACTGTCTTGAGCAGTGGGGAGATCTGTTGTGGGCAGGATGACAGGACTGCTGATTCTGGCCACATCTCCAGGCTGTCTGGGACTGGAGGCCTCGATGAAGATGTAATAGCCTATCAGAAATGATGTGTAATAAAAAACAGTAAGTTTTATTGCAAGTTCTTACCCGAGGGCTAATTGCAAGTGACAAAAATGACATACAAATAATGGTAAACAGTATAGTGAGCGACTACTCTAGTCTAATTTAAAACTAGTTAAAGATGTAACTTATTGGGTTCGACTTCTTTTTCTGAGACAGTGGAAGACAAACCCAATAAATATTTAATAAAAATCAGACAAAGAGATAAAGATAAAGAGACAGCGTGCATCTCAAAAGCTTCCCAAGCTACAAACTATATATATATATATAGTTGTGTGTAGGTAAATCAAAGTTTAACCAAAGACAAAGCCAAATACAAGAGGCACTAGCAAAACATAAAGAAGGTAGACTAGGCAGGCTTCAGATGTGGGGTGACCAAGACCGTGAGGCTCTAAAGAATTACACTCTTGACTGAAAGGCCCCAAGGCCAATAAGTAGATGAAGATGCAGCATGTTTAAGAACAGAACTCAGATTATGAGAATTCCTGTGGCGCAATTGCCAGCACGTTGGGTTTAGGCCCAAAAAGTCCAGAGTTCAAAACCTGTTGTGTCACTGATTGTGTGCTCTTGGGAAAGGCACTTTACATGACTTTCCTCACTTCACTCAAGTGAAAATGAATACTATTCACCCAGACTCCAGGACGAATAGTGACATATCATTAATGGTGATCCTAATAAAAAACAAACCAGAACCCCACCTGAGGTGTCCCCCTTAGTGTGGTCGACAGCAGGGCCTGTGTTGAAGGAAGAGGTGCTGCCGCTCCTGCGGCTCCAGTCAAAGTCATCGTCCAGTTCCTGAGTCCAGGAGCAGATGTCAGCCTCCATGTCACATCTCTCATAGGGGTATGCAGACGAGTCTGCAACATGAGCACGCAAGGTTATGGGCTTTCCTTGTTTTCTTTATCCACATCAACAGCTCAAACTGTGTTTGTAAACTGTTGGAAAGGTCATTCAAACAAGATTACCTGTATCTATGTGAGGTGAATGATAGGATAAGCCTTTTAAAGATTCCAAACAAAAAAATTCCAAGAGCCTCTGGATAAATTGCAAGAGAAGGGTTGGTACGTCACTAATTGCCAAAGTGGGACTTGAACATTGCACACTCAGTCTGATAATTGCTGTTATTTCAAATAGGGAGAAGGCAGGCTTTTAAATCATGCCTAGCCAAAATCAGCCATCAAAGGGGTCATGATGGTGACTTCTCACTGTCTCTTTCACTCTCTCTTCCTTGCTCCCTATCAATGCTTCCTATTATTCACACTCACCGCAAACCCAGTCAGCCTCATCGCTGCCATCCCTGCAGTCCTGTGCGTAGTCACAGATCTTGGTCCAGTTGACACAGTCTCCAGACTGGACACAGAAGAACTCTTGCATCTGACATGGTCGCAGTTCTGCAGAACATGACAAGGAAACCACATCACATTAGAAACAACAGTACTGTATGTAATAGGGCCAAACTAATAGATCTAGACGGGCTAGACAGATAGGAAAACTGATGTAAAAATGCTGAGCGAATGGATAAAAATCTTCTTAATCTTCATCATTTATGGTCCAGGTAATTTTCATAACATGTTCTGATTGTAAAATCTACAGGAAATCTTCTGCTAAGCATGGCTCAATTCATGGACCAAAATAGATTTGTCCTGAGACAATTTACCTCCGAGTTCACAGTTCTCAAAAGTGATGTCATCCAATGCTACCCTGGCACCCTGGAAGAAGTGGAAGTACTCAAACTCCACCTGAAATTCAAACAAAAAAAGTTTACCAGACACACAATGCCAAGTGAAAAACCCATACAAGTCTGGCTAGGCATATACTACAGCCAGTGACATCAGTTTACCATTGTTATAACCCTGTCACGCATTTGATGAATTGCTAGAAGGTTGCCCAATCTCAACTGAGGGTGTATCTTTCACCTGAAAATCTAAACTACTTTGTAAATGAATTATATATAGAATCCCTAAAAATAGTGCTCAATGATCGAGAGACAAGGGATATTACTGCTGAAAATGTCAGATGGTCGCCAACTCATCAGCTGATTGATTTTCTTGCTGTGTGACACGGGTATCATAATATATTACATACAAGTATGATGCAAAGGCACAAACTGTTCTGTTTTTGGTACCTTGAAGCCATAGCCCTGACTTCCGATGCCCACCATCCCCTGCCTCCACTGTGTGCTAGTCAGCGACTCCTGCCAGACCTGGCTCAGGGATCCGTCGACTGAGCCCACATACACCGACAGACGTCCATCATGCGTGCCAGTCATGTAGTACCTGAGAATAATAATCATTGTTGCTCAGCATTATAGGAGCATCCTCATCAGAAAGCTTTAAACTTAGGCCTGAAATTAGATATGCAATGTGACAAGTCATTCAAAGAGATGAAATCAACTGCATGTGCCTGAGGAGTTGGTAACTGATTTGCCAAGACAAACCAAATTGTATACTAAAATTGTACACTGAAACCTCATCTGCTATCAATAATAATTGACATACTTTCCAAACAGTTTTTTTTATTACACAAAACAAAGCCATCACCAACAAGTGTGTGATCAGTCCTTTGATCCTTCTTAAGTTGAAATGACTCCAAGGATATGTCATACGCTTTGGGTCAGGTCAACTTGAGAATGATCACAAGATTGATCTAAAGCTTGTTGGTAAGCACTTTACTTTGTGTACTGAAATAATGCATGAAATTTCCATAAATTCTAAACATGTTTTGAAATACAAATATGTGTTTAATTGATTTATATTATGCATGGTTAGGAAGTCTACCTCTGAGGCAAAGTTACTGACCAGAACTTGACTTGACAGTTGGGTCCCACAGCAGGTAAGGCTGGGCTCTGTAGTACTGCCAGGTTGACTACACTTCCTCCGATTGCGGACACTGACATGTAGTAGCCTGAAGTAGCGAGCAAGTATCAGAACGGGCATTCAAACAAAGTTATATTGTGCAGTCACAGTTGGAATAGACTCAACAAAGACTTCTGAATTGTGTACTTAGAAGTACTTGATGTGCATACACAGGAAAGCTACCATGGCTCAGGGCACAGCATAAAAGCAACAATTTGAAACTGAACTAGCTGAGGGTTTTGGCAATTTTGTTGAATTGCTGATGTTGTAATTTTACATTGGTTTGAGATTGATTCTATTTCTAGCAAGTATCATACGTATCATACGTATGATACTGTGAAAAAATTGGTATCAATATGGATAAATTATTTGACTAGGAAAGTAAGCTGAAAGTGACCTGTCACGCCGCTGGTGTGATCCATGTCAGGTCCTGTCGCAGCAGGGGTGTTGGCCTGGTAACGCTGCCAGTTGTACGATCCAAAACTAGTGTCTACGTAACCACAGAGGTCCGTTTCAAAGGTACAAGCACCTGTAGATGAGAAACATGGTAACAATTTAGCCTATTGAACATTAGGTTAGTAGATTGCAGGTCACAACAAGTGTAACTAACACACTTAAAACTGACTTATGCTACGCACAACTATCTCAAGAATGACCTCAGTTTGTGATCATATGATGACCAGGCCCATATGTGATCATATGATGACCCCTAAACAGAGGAGAATATGTATCAATCCCAGCATTCTTTGCAACACATATTTTTTCTAGCATTCTTTGCAACACTCCTTAAACTTTCCTTATTTGCTTGTATATACCTATGATGGTTTACTTTCATCTTTTGTTTGATCACATTTTCTCATAAAGTAATGATATAATTATCAGTATTTTCCAAAACTAAAGTGTGATTAACCACAGTTAAGGGAAGCCCTTGATAAACCTTTTGTGTTTCTGTTTTTTCCAGCATGTTGTACTTACTGTTTTGTAACATTAGATTTTTATTATTATGTGCAAATAAACAATAAACAACAATTCTACAATACACCCTGGGCCCTACGTAAATAGTCAAACTGACCACAAGTAGCCTCATCAGATCCATCTGTACACTGGGTCGTTCCATCACAGTACTGAGTGGCGGGGATGCAAGTACCATCACCACAGTGGAACTGGTCAGCTGGGCAGGGTGGGCTGGGTGTGGTGGGGACAGGTGTAGTACCCACGGGCAGCACACCTGTGACAAAAGGGAAAGTCATTATGGTCCCATTGCGCCCCTCAGCAGAATAATTTGCAAACACACACAGTATACTGTTATGCCATTCAACATGCACACAAAAAATAGTAAATAACTTAAACTAAGAACTAGGAAATTGAAGTGTTGTTAGCGTAATTTTTACCTATGACAGGCTGGCACATGTCTGAGAAGGAGACGTCGTCGATGGCGATATCACCCTCGGGGCCTGACCCTACCATTGCCTCAATGATGACCTATAACCAATCACAGTTGTAGGGATATGATACTGGACTCATGCTATCACATGTAAAGCAAACAATAGACACTCTTGCTTTAGGATCATAAGTTTAGGCATTTGGATCCCAAGTAACTGTTAGGTGGAGTGCTAGTCTCAATATGCTGGCCACTGATAAACATGTAATGGAAGGGGAACTGCAGTCTTTACGAGAACCTCAACATAAGCAGGTAAATAAATGTTACGACTATAAAAAAGAATCAAGTTAAGTTTCTGGTGTGAATGGATTTCAAATCATGTCTTGCACAACTTTCTTTGACATTTCAATTATATAACAAACTTATGATAACAGTATGATGAATTATTATATATTATAAGAAATCAGAGGACAAGCTTTCATGGCCATATGCTTCTCAAAACCAGAAAGACCTACCTGGAATCGTCCAGCAGGACTTTGCAGATCAACTTCTGCTCTTACAAAGAAGTCGCCGACTTGTCCTGAGATTGACCAAACTCTGGTGAGAGGCCCTCCATCCTGTACCCTGGTGTACACATTCAGATCACCTATGTCTGCACCATACATGTGGTAGTAGAACCGAAGCTGTGAAAAGAAACGGACAAAGCATCAACATTGCTGCCAAACACTGAATGCTTGCTGAATGTCTTCTGTAGCTGAGGTTAATTCAGTATGGTTTAAAAGGTAAAAGCCTTATGAAAGATGCCTTCCTTCCAAACAGTAACAGAACTGAGGTTTCATCTTCATCAATCATTAGTTACTCCCAATTGGTTTAAAAGTCATCAAGGGAAATACTACCACGATATTGTCATACCAAACACATGGCATATGCTTCAAGGCAAATAGGGTACAGATATTTGGTCACATCCTTAAGGAGATGAAACAAGTATCACCAGAGCCAAAACTAAGGAATCAGTAAAACAATACATTTCCCTTTCCCAAGAAGGGGAAATATACCACAAATTGGCCTCTGGTATGTGACTGTTGACTGTCGGTGTGACATGTACCTTGCAGGTGTCTGTAGTGGTAGCAGAGGAGGAGACCTGCAGCACTGAGCTGACCAGACGTGCCCGGTCACCTGGGCTGGCTGGGTTGGATGACTCCAGATACAGGTACTGGCCTGAAGGGATGGAAACACAGTGCAGCTCTTAGTTTGAGAGATTTAGTCTGCAATAAATATTTCTAAGCTACCAATGCTCCTTGCATTATTAGCCCAGAGGCTATATACAGTAGGACCTGACTGCTATATGCGGCCTATATTAATTACCTGTGGCAATGTTGGTGGTGTGGTCAATAGCAGGGCCAGTAGAGGTGGTACTGGTGTTGGTAGGACCTTAATGTTATTTGTGACTTACCTGTAGCAGTATTGGTGGTGTGGTCTATAGCAGGTCCAGTAGATGTGGTGATTGTAATACATCTACAAAACTTACCTGTGGCAGTGTTGGTGGTGTGGTCGATAGCAGGTCCAGTAGAGGTAGTGGTGGTAGGACCAGACTGTAGAGTCCAGTCTGCCTCATCTATAGCCATCTGCTGCCAGGAACACAGGCCCACCTCAAAGTCACAGCGACCAGGGAACGCATCTTTTGGAGGGAACACATTCATTTGGGTGAGATTTAAGCAAGAAAGTTTCACACTTGTATGATGAATCAGGCTTCACAATACAAACATGCATAATACAAGATTATACCAAAGTAATGACCAGGAACTCAACTTGTCAATTTCTATGTACATGTAAATGGTTCAAAGATTGTATCAATGTATATGGTAGGGGCCTCTCCATTAGGCTTTTTATTAAACAAAGCTCAATGTTTGATGTAGCTACAGGTCTTAGATTTGTTACACAACCAGTGAAATAAAGAAAACAAGGAAACAAACTAATATAGTGCATAAAGGTACTCACTACATGTTTGTTCGTCAGTGTTGTCCCCACAGTCGTCCGTGAAGTCACACACACGGTTGTTGTCGATACATGCTCCTCTCTGAGAACACTTGTACTGATCACTGGCACAGTCACCACTGACTGGAACTATGGACATAAAGATAACATAAACGTCATTATGATCTTGCTATCATTAACTAGTTTTCAATCAAATCTGATAATCAAATATGGCATTTTTTTATTTTGTCGTCAATGATAACTTATATTTTGATGGAAGATGGCATGAAGATTTTTTATTCAACCTTGATCAAGAAATGACATAAAGAATATAAAATGTTATGAAAAGTTGATTGGTCAGCAGTAGCAGGACATCTAAAATGCATTGTTTACAACTACTGGTTAAAGTTTACTGTTCCTTATCTCCTCACAACAGTACAGTGATTGGCTGTTAGGGCTCGTTAGATTAGACACAGTTAGTATCATTGGGAGACACAAAAGAACAGGTTTCACTGCCCTAACCTGGAAGAGCACATCCCTGGAAACTGACATCATCAATAGCCACGTCACCAAGGTGGTTGAAACCACGCCGAGCTTGCAGAAGTAACTGCAATGTATTGGACAAGAAAAATGACACTGAGGAATGCATCCAACTAGAAATGTAGCAATGCTTGCATTAAGACAACTAAAATGGCAAAACTGATAATAATGTTCACAAATGAACATATCCATGTGACATTGGCATTTTACAGAATTTTGAGATTTGTCCATATTCATTTGTAGGAATGGGAGGACTAGGGTGTTTAGGTAAGGTGGTATTTGTAGAAAGAAAAGAACTCTGTACTAAGTCTTTTGTTTTGTTGTTCTCACCTGGAATGGTGTGTTGACCCTTCCTACAGAGACAACAGCCTGCTGCCACACATTACCCTGGTCTCCCGACAGTTCCCACAGGGTAGCCTGCATCGTGCCCTGCTGCCTCACCACCTGATGATAACAGTATAATTAGCAACTGCATGTAGTAGACAAATGTATTGTACACTGTAAATCATGCATTGTTTGTAGTCATTTCATGTTTTCAGTTTCTGTTATACGCTCTCACCACAAATTCATCAGAATGTAATGTTTTAACTAACTTACTGTGATTGTTTCAAAAACAAAGTCAATTGTTTTTTACTCCTATTGTGAAATTAAGTCTCTGCAAACTTAAATTAATTCATAGTACTGTTTTTATTGGAGATATTCAATATTCACAATGCATGCCATCTTATAGTTAACAAATAATCTACAGGTGTTGTTTAAAAGTTCCAGTACAGAACTCAAAATTCACAGGCAGAAAAGAAAAGCAGGAATATAGCAGCTTTCCAAATTACCTGCAGGCTCCCAATGTCCTGGCCATACATGTGGTACCAGAAGGTCAGTTCACATGTGGAACTAGCCTGCTGTAGCATGGGGCTAGTCAAGGTGGCAAAGCTGTATACGTTTCCACTGCTGGCATCCACATACATGTAGAAGCCTGCAATGTAGAAGACATTAAGGGCTATCCTACAAACAACAGAAATGCTTAAGGAAGGCATATGTAATGTTTATGTGAGTACTTTTCAGGGCATTCCTGAATATCTTTGATCTATCTCCTGATTCTTGTCTGCCCCCTCCTGCCTGAACCATGCACCAAGGAAAATCTTGAATCTATGACCCCAAGAGGAAGGGCGTACTTGAGTGGAAGAGAAGTGATGATACATGAATTCATAATGTAGAAAGTGATATAGTTAAATGGCAAAGACTAAATTTGAGGTAAACTTGCAATTTATTTATGAAGATTCTTTCTAGGTATATTGTAGTAGTGTAGATGTGCAGGTGGGAAAGAAAAAAAACTGTTTCCACTACCAGTATCAAACTCAGCACCATGGACAGATCAAAACGTAGAGTGGGTACCACTAACAAGAGCATCAGTAGTATCAGCACCACGGAGAAAGCAAAGTAACATTGTAACAGATTCTGCAAACTAGTCAGCTGTTTATCTTTTTAAATATTGAATGCATAAACTTAAATTAGTGTGTAATAGGTTTGATACCTTGTGCAGAAAGTGTGGTGTGGTCAAATGGAGGTCCTGTGTTGGAGTCTGGAGTGGAGCCACGGTGTCGACGCCAAGCAAACGTTCCAGTGCTGGTCTCATTCCACTGGCAGCCATCATTGTTCTCAAATGTGCAGTCATAACCTGTTGGATCACACAACACAATAAAATGTTAAATTTTGACAGAAGTGCTGACTATTGAACCTTAAAATGAAGAAAGAGGTCAATTCTCTGGACAATCCAGACATAAAACATGAACAGAAAAATGAAAGCCAAGATCCATCAAATACACTGAAAACAATGCCCTCCCTCCTTACCCCTATATGAATGGGAAATATGAAAAATACATTATGTAAATAAGGTGCATACTAACCACAGATTATTTCATCATCCTTGTCCTTACAGTCCTGGTTGAAGTCACACACAGCACTCTGAGGAACACAGGCTGGCCACTGGCTGTCGCTGGATGAACAAGTCACCGCACAAGGGGGGGCAGTGGTAGGTTGGGCTAAAAACACATCAGAAGTTACACAAGTCATGTAACTGAAAGTGTGTTAATAGAGATAACCTTTAGCCAAAGATTAAATCTTCCAGGGTTCAGAATAAAAAGTACATATAGACATAAAAGTAAATCTCTGCTGATAAAGCAAGTAACTATCTTTGTTTGTTAGAGAATTTATCCTTACTACTAAAAATTTCATTCTCTGTTGTTGCACATGTTTATGTACCTAACTGCTGCAAGCATGGTCATGCAGCAAGACCTGATTTGTGGTAGACTGCCAGATCTCATTTCTTTGCAATCTCATTGACAACAGCTCTGTTGCACATGTACTTACGAGGACATTCTGTGTTGTCCTGGAAATTGATGTCATCAACAGCAATGTCTCCGCTGTGTCCGCTACCCACCACACCCTCCAGCAGGACCTACAGTCATGGACCAGTCGGGATAGAAATGTTAGACATTCACTGTTAAAAACATACACGTGACATGCAAAGAAACACCACTAATGTGTCATCAACATCAATGGTGTTCTGAACCCACATTTTGCAAGCTAATAGTAGTAGTTACAGTCCTTCAGATTCAATTCTAGGTGTTTTATGACAGCCACCACTTGAGTGTTTAAAAATCCAACACAACTAACTGTAAACAAGGTTACACCCCAGTGTATTGATGTCTTACACAGATTGTACATGTACATGTAAGTGCAGAAGTAGTAGGTTACCCATCAGTAGGCCTCAAATATGCAAGATGTGCTGACCATGTTTTGATAATAGTGAGGCAGATTACTATAAAGAAAAGAAAGGGCCTTACCTCGTAGCTGCTTGGTGCATCCTTGAAAGTGATGTAGACCAGCTGCCAGATGTCACCCATGTCAATTGACTTCTCCCATTGGAGCTGCATGGCAGACCCATCTGTAGGCCTCATGTACACACGCAGGGCTCCGATGTTCTGACCCTAAAAGTGTGATGTTACATAAACTTAATGGCAAATTCAACATCATAGTGCACATCAATGTAAGTATAATATGTTTATCGTGTATAATTTTGCAAAGGAAACTGAGATGGACCACACTTCCTACAATGATGAGGGATTTATAAGAGCAAAAATAACAAAATATGAAATTGTTTGAAATCCTTTAAACATCTGATTTTGCAGTAGAAACATCGGGAAATGGTTATCTTGCAAAAAACCTGCAAAAATGCTATAGGCAAAAAGCTGCAGTTTTCTAGTTAATATGTAGAAATGCTGCATCTACATGCAGAAAACCGCAGAAATGCCATTTGCAAAAAGCTACAGAAATACTACTTCTATCTACATGTACAATGTAAAATGCTACAAGAATGCCACATGCAGCATTACACACCTTCATGTGGTACCACATGCTCATGCAGCGTGGCATGCTGTTGTCAAACACTGGAGACACCATCCATGCAAGATCACCCTGTTGCTGGGGAATGGAGGTCTCGATGTACAAGTAGGTACCTTGAAAAAATACAAATTTAACATCAGATAAAGGACTTTTAAGATGTCTATTCACTTTAAGTGCACATATTTAAAGCCTATGACACATTGATAAGTAGTATCTTGACAAGCAAAAGTCTCATCATACTTACCAACTGCCATTGAAACAGGAGCAAAGGGATAAAAAAAAATTGAGTGCAACAGATTGCCCAACGTATGGGTTCTCTTGTATCACTTATTCCTGCGCACATCTAACACTTACATCATCACTTCATGTGCACTAAGTCTTGACATGTAATAAATAGAACATACCATAGGCTGTTCCTAGTGTGTGATCAGCTGATGGTCCAGTGTCTTGCGATACAGTTCCTCCAGTTTGTCGCTCCCAATCAAAGTCGTCCTGTCTCTCCTCGTTCTTCCAGGTACAGGAGCTGCCCTCAAAGTCACATGACCCCAGGGGGTCACATTCCGAGTCCAGCAGCAGGATGTCGTCAATGGCAATGTCTCCACGGTAACTGGTACCACGGACACCTTCAAAAGTAATCTGTAATACAGGAAACACTCCAGTTCTGACCCATCTAAAATATGCTTGATTTCGTCCAACTTTGGTGTAGTGACTTGTCAAATGAATCACAAGTGAGAGTCATTGAGTAACAAACATGTAGCTTTAAGTAAATAAATGTAAATGCTGATGTGGTGTGGAACATTATATTAGTTTTGAAGTTTTGAATCAGTGTCTTTAAGGTAGTCAAACCTCCCAGTAAAGAATGTAGATTGAACCTTGTACATAGATAGCTGACGTGTGTGTATATAGAATAGACCTTGCTACTTTTTACTGTCTGTATCATTGCAATTAGCCTAAGGGTATGGATTTGCAAATAAATGAAAAAAAATATTCAGTAACAAATATAAAGTCACTACTTATGTTGTCTTTTGAACAATTCTTTGCATATGATTGCCTTCCTAAAATCAGTGCTAAGACAAAAAAGAGTTGCCCTATTAAAAAGATAGCGATGAACTAAACATGGATGACTGAAAAGCCCATACCCTGAAATCACGAGAACTCTGGACAGTGGCTTGTGCAACATGCCAATGGTTCCCCTGGTCCCCACTTAGGCTCCACAGTTGAGTAGGGAATGCTGACCCTTCACTCTTGTACACATTCAGGGTACCAATGCTTGACCCGTACATGTGATACCAGAACTGCAGGCACTGGCCTGTCGTGGGTGGGTGTGCCTGGGTGGAAATGCGAGCTCGATCGCCAGCATTTAGGCCTGACATCTCAGTGTACATGTAGTAGCCTTGAAGTGACAAAAGAATAGATTATATGTATGTATGTATGTACAAGTATAGGCCAGGAACTGGCCCCTTGCATTGGGTAATACCGCCTCTTACAAGGTGACATACCCTTGTTTAGCTGAGTACAAGTATAGATTATATAGCACTGCGAAATGTCTTTTCTTGGGTGCTTTATTACTCGCATAATCATATAAATACAAATTTGGTGCCATTAATGGCTACCTTAGCAAGCTGAGAGTTAATATAATTGAAGGCTTGATGTCCTCTGGTGACCAGTGTCTTGTCCTTTGCTGAAAATGGCCAGGGGGAAACAAAACGTTTCAGGATATGCTGAAAAAACCCAATACATTCCTTGTGAAATGTAAGAGCTTTACCTGCAGGAGTGCCATAGGTGTGATCATAACTGGGCCCGGTCTGTGTGGTGCTTGTGCCTCCAGATTGGTAGGTCCAGTCAAAGTCATCAGCCTGGTCCTGGCTGTAGCCACAGTAATCATTCTCAAAGTCACACAGTGCTGAAAAAAAAAGAAATGCCCAATACATAATGTATGTTGTTGTTGTTATGTCTATATCATTTTTTTGTCAATGGAAACCTTAAGCATGTTGATCTATCTGCATAGTCGTAAAGAACAGCACAAAAAGGAGATATGGAACAGTACAAGCTTCCTGGCACCTTTGACCCTTTGCTGGAATTGTAACTTCTTATTGTTAAGTCTACAAGAACATGGGTCCTAATCTAAGTCATTCCTTGCATGAATGTTTATTACCTTGAAGATTGTTGGTATTTCTTAAAATAATGTATTTGTGCGGATTTGTTACACAGAAGAAAGCCATTGCCAACAAGCATCCACTGAGCTTCTTCTGTCCATAGCAAGCATATTAAATCCTTACAAAATGTCAATTAATGTGACAGTTACTGATGAGCTTATGTTCAAATTTGTAAGTACAAACAACCCTGTTCCTCACCTGTTGCTGGACAATCTCCAATGTTGAAGCTGAAATCATCCACAGCGATGTCCCCACTCCAGGTTTGGCCTCGCGTAGCCTCCACCACAACCTGCAGCGTGTACTGACCATTGTACTACAGAGTTAGAGAGACACCCACAGTTACTAGGTGCATTGAGACCAGGACAGAAAGGTAAGGAGACTTATGATAAGGGGAAGAAAATTCCAATGTACACAAAAGGGTAGAATGTAAGTACACTCAGTGTTATAGAGGGTTTATTGCATATACATGTGTAGTAAGTTTTCATTCAAAGATTGCAGTGAAAGTGTCTCAAATAAAAATTAGTTTCCCTTATCTTGATTCAAATTTTTCAGAAATTGAATTGCGTCTTTTTTGAGGGGTTTACAACTGACCTCCAGTCATCAAAATCCATATTAATGAATGATTACATCTTTTTAGAAGGTGTATCATTTATGAACAAAACAACTGCATGTAAAAACAAAACTGTTAGCTGTAAAGGAATTCTCACCTCATTGGGGCTATCTGCGGTTATGTGCACTTGTGCGTAGTTCCACTGTGGTCCTCTGTTTCCTCGCATGCGCCAGATGATAATGTCTGGGACACCAGGGGTTCGGGCATAGATGTTGAGTTGTCCCACACTGGACCCATACATCTGGTACCAGAACTTCATGCACACACCGGCATTGGTGGCTGTGAAGGACTTGCTCATGAGCTTAGCTGAGTCATTGAGCTGCTGGCCGGATGCTTCAATGTACATGTAGAAGCCTGTGTAAAGTGTAACACATGTGCATAAGATCATAGAACAGCCCAGCACTCAGGAAATCAATAGGTCAATCTGGCAATGGAAGTGTGGTGCTGAATTATGAACAATGTCACAAAATCAGTTCTGAACAACCAATATCAAAACTTGTACTGTAACAGGAGACACAAAATTTCTGCTATATCTTTATCCCCACTTCTCGCATTTATTTACAATATTACATGCATTTGTTTACAGATTTGAAAGGGAACAATGAGGAACAATTTTATATTTACCACTGTCTGTAAGTGTAGTGTGATCAACTGCTGGGCCTGTTCCCACAGAAACTGTGCTTCCACTGGCTCTGGTCCAATCAAAGTCATCGTTGGTGTCTTGCATCCAGGAACAGATGTCCGACTCAAAGCTGCAGTCATTCTCATTTGGAGCTGTATACAGGGTTAACAGAAAAGCAATATGTTGAGTGTCACCTTTCACAGTCAAATCTAGGGCTCTTTGATAATATGTAAATCAGCAATTTCACCTGTAACTGAAGAAATATATTACTGTAACATGAATTTTTTTAAAGTTGGGATGTACTCACGATATACAGGTGGCATTGTTACAGGTGGTGTTGTGGGTGTTGTAGGGACAAATGGACAAGCACCAGGCTGGACATCAATGTCGTCCAATGCAATGTCACCAGTGTAGTTACCTCCATACACACCCTCAAACATTATCTGGGTAAAAATGACACAAAGTGGCACCATTTGTAAACAGGACATCTTTAGCACATGCTGACACACAATGTGCCCTCATTATGAGACAGATGAACTCCTTCTGAACCATCATGCCATCTCAGTACATTACACAAGCCTGCCTGTTCCATGCCTTCTTTCACTCTTCTAATTTTGAATGCTGCATTGATAGTATTGAAATCTTGAAATGTTTGAGTTGGTCTTATTTTCATGGTTTCTTCAGTGACGTAAAAACTATTCACCAGGAAAATTATGACAGTGTGTCTATGCATTTCTATTGTACAGAATTGTTTCAACCAAGCACTTAAAAGTCACCACTTCTACCATGAAACTAAATCACTGCAAAGATTCATTTATAAAATTCAATGTACATTTTACCGTAGCTGATGTTACTGACCTCCCACTGTGTAGTTTGAGTGATCTGCACCAGACCCTGTCTCCAAACGTTACCCTGGTTGCCGGATGCACGCCAGCGGTACGTGGCGTTGATGTTGTTCCCTCCTGTGTACACAGCCGTGAGGACGTTCAGAGAGCCTACACCAGCTCCATACATGTGGTACCAGAAGGACAGGCATGACATTTGTGTTGGAGCAAAACTTTCACTCAGGAGGAAGGCGTTTTCTCCTGCAGGTCTGTTGTTACCCGATGACTCAATGTAAAGGTAGTAACCTGCAAGTAACATCAAACAAGGCACTTAGTATACACCAAACAGGGGGACGTTTTCATTAAGTCTCCTTACACAATGTATGTTACAGGAGATTATCACAGGAAAGAAGAAAAAACAAGCTCATTTTGTGATCAAAGGCTTTATGACATAAGCTCATTTGACAGTTTGTAACAGTTTCATGACACAGTACATTCAAACAAGAAAAAAGCCTATTCAACGAGATCTGCTAGATTTTTTTTCTTGCAATGTCATAACATTTGATATCAGAAACTGATTCATTTCAATAGGTAAACATAATCTCTCCACATTTGTGTATACTATGATGATGGAAAGTCTTACCCTGGTCAGTGTTGGTCGTGTGGTCCACTGACGGTCCTGTGAACAAGCTAGGTGTGGCACCATTGTCCCGCAACCAATCAAAGTTGTCTATGTACAGTTCGTTGGTCCAACCACACATGTCCCTCTCAAAGTCACAGAATCCTGGAAAAAATACATAAAATATTCTTAATTTGTCCCTTGAAGCTTTTGAAGATGCCATCTTTGCTTAGCAAAAGACAATCACATAAAATTTTGAAGAAAGATAACTGAAGTAACAAATACATGAATAGCGTACATCAATGAAGGCTTGTGACTGATACACAAAGTTACAGCTACTCAAGGAACTGGATAAATCTATGGAGTTGCTTGAGTAACTGTTTAACCTAGCATGAATAGCATATCTATGGAATTTAAGTGTACAGGACAGAAAAGCAATGTTACAATAAAAAGAATATGTTTTGCTTGTGATTCTAGTGTGGTGCTAAGACCAAAATACAGACAGTCATTATCTACAGAGCAAAATCCTTAGCTTAAGTAAAGGTCCTTTGAGTGTACTCCATTGGTAGACTTACCTGGTCTGTTACATGCCCCAACTATCACCTTGATGTCATCCAGTGCAATATCTCCCCGGAACCCATTTCCAACCACACCTTCAAACACAACCTGGAAGATGAAAAACATAATTATAATGATTATGATGATAATGACCCATGATGATCCAAAGCCATGTATCTTGAAATTCCACAAGTGCCTTTTTTTGTGTTGAATCAGAAGTTAAACCTTATTCAAAGGTATCTTAAGTACTGACCCTGAAGCGGCGTCTTGCACTAGTCAGCGTGGCCTGACCAAATCTCCAGAGGTTACCCTGGTCACCTGACTTGGTCCAGATGGGACCGCTGACGAACACTTGTCCCTCCTCCTGCTGGTACACATTCAGGGTGCCGACGTGGTCCCCAAACATGTGCACCCAGAACTGCAGGCACTGCGCTCCGTTGTTGGCATCGTAGTATGGACTGAGCAGGCGAACACGATCCCCAGACTGTCTGGGGCTGGACGTCTCCATGTACAGGTAGTAGCCTAATGTTTGAGAGATATTCAAGCAGACATATTAGAATGCATTGTCAAGATTTGGTCTTGCATTTTGCTTAACCCAATCAACAAGCAAACACTAAGAAATCTTTAATATAAACTGACCTGAAAGAGTCCTTATCAAACTTGTACTGGTATAGAAAATGTTCACCAAAAAGCAAGTGATTGTTCACTATTCATAATGATTGACTTTTACATAGAAAACAACTGGGGAAATCTCAAGGAACCTGCAAGTACTATCATAAAAAAGCAATTCTGCTCTTTATGTCGTATGTTGGAGAATGCATGTAGCTCTTTACGGTAAGTACTTGTTACTTTTATGATCATTGTACATTGACAAGTTGAGAACAATATTGGGCTAGTTATATGCATTTGTCACACAAAATTTTGTCACACAAAAGTCTTGTTGCAGAAAATGCCTGTCAAATGTCCTTGCCAGTTCTGTCACAGCCTGCATGAAAATTCTACAATTTCAGAATCAGCTATGACAAATGTGGCACCATGAATTTAAGTAAAGTCTCTGACATACCCAAGCTTGACAGGTAGGTGTGGTCATAGCGTGGTCCAGTCCCAGATGATGCTGTTCCGTTCCGATGTCTCACCCAATCAAACTCATCATCCCTGGCCTGTTCCCAGTTACACAGGTCAGCCTCAAATGTGCACTCAGCTGAAAAATACACATTCAACATTAATTATGACACAAAATTTTGATGAAATTATCTGCAGTCCAAGTCAGTGTATGTTCCTGAGTTCTGGCCCATCGATCCCTGCTTGTCATTTACTTGCTTCTAAGCCATTTCAGGCCACAGGTTGCTGCCAGCTTAGAAGTCAGTCAAAAGCAAGTAAATAGTTACATGTACATATAGTATTATACTTTTGTGTATATCAAATTCTTCACATTCAGCATTGAACTTATAATTTTAGTTTCACTGTCAGTAATATGGCTGCATCATTGCTGTCTTTATATCCTTTTAATGCACTATATCTGCAATTGGGCAGTAATGGACTGCAACAGAATTGAAAAATATCAAAATAAAATATGAAGAATATCAAAATAAAATATAAACTTATAAAATGTTATTAAGTGTAATTGTTTCTGAACACAGTAGAATTCTAATAATAACAATAAAACAGAAACAAGTCAGAACCCACATTCACTTGAAGGTTCTTATAGGTAAGGATATCTACAGAAAGAGGCTGAATTTGACATACGTGTTGCTGGACAAGCGCTGCTGGTGAACACGACATCATCTAATGAGATGTCTCCGACATATCCAGGTCCAACTGTGCCCTCGATGAATAACCTGTACCCAACTGGTGCCATGATGCTGACGTGAGCCTGTTTCCATTCATTTGCCTGTGTGCCTTGAAGCTGCCACACCTGCAAACATACATGTATGCATTAAATTTCATCTGACATACATGACGCCAAAATTAACTTCAGGTTGTGTACTATCACTAGATTAAATGGCTTATGTTACAGGTACACATTACACTGATATCAAGGATTTTCTCCAATTCTAAAGTGACCGGATTTAATGCCCTGACTTCAGTTTATTACAACAATGTATATGTATGACTGTGTAAAGTCGAGTTTAAATACAGTGTTATTTGAATGAGCATATTTGTTTCCACAAAAGCTATTGACAAGTTGAATATAAGGACTTAATATATTTTTCTAAGGTTCAGTGCTTTTTAGATTCTGACCATAGATTTTGTTTACCCTTCCTATTGGATGTTCATCAATAAATGCAACTGGAAGCTTCAGAAAACAATGAACAATAGATATATTATGGATAAACTATACTTTACCTGAGTCAGTGACTAACACCAAAATTGATTGGGGGTAAGTCCTCATCAATTTTGGTGTTGGTTAGGTAAAGTTTAGTTTATCCATAATGTCATCTAACAACACAGATGAACTTTCATGCTAATGAATGTTAGAGTACCAAAACAATACTGACCATAGCCTTAGTCTGTCCCTCCTGCTGCATGTGTACAGACAGGGAGCCGATGTGAGGCCCGAACATGTGGTACCAGAAGGAGAGGCAGCCTCCGTCTGTGGAGGTGGCTGGGAGGCTGCCTGTCTCCAGCCTGGCGATGTCACCGTCCTGTCGGGGGCTGGATGCCTCCACGTAGACGTAATAACCTGAGAATGACATGGATATCTCAAGATAACTATAATATAGCCTGGTATCCATCCTATTTGAGCTCCCTGTAGCTCCTCTTATCACTTCCCTGCAGCAAAATCTGGCCCTTTTACTTTTTTAGCAGTTGCCTGAATATCATTTGGCAAGAGAAGCAATCAGATGAGAAACTGGAGGTAGAATAAGATGGATACCATTCTAGCAGGTCAATAACCTTCAAATCCACATGACGTTTACATATTGATGCCTCAACAGGCATGTACATGTATACCATAAAGCATTGAATGTGATAATAACAGCCGTGAATAGTTTCATCAAGTTGGTACATCACTAAAGAAAGGCACTCCTTTTACATAACCACAGTTTTGTTTCAACTGACATTTTGGTGACTGTCTGTCATCTTCCTCAGGGCAATTCTGGTTAGTTCACATTGTACCACAGCAACATAGGTCGAAATACAGCAGTGGTTGGGTAAAAAGAGTCTCTTTATCCAGTATCTATTAAGTGATAATTACTGGTTCAAAGGAAGACCTTACCAGTCCCAGTGGTGTGATCATTGTCTGGTCCCGTGTTGCTGCTGGCCGTGGAACCCTGCTGACGTGTCCAGTCAAAGTCATCGTCTGTGGACTGGCGCCATCCGCATATACCACTCTCAAACGTGCAGTTATAGTCTGGAATAAATGTTGTAAACTCTCAACAGGCTGTTCAACAATTAAATAGTCAGAAATCTTGGCAAACATACAACAAAGATTGCTAATGGTATTGATTATATATATATAGCCTACATAAATACTTAAACTAAATTTGAAGCAATAATAGTAATTGTAATAATCTGAAACAAAGAGTTTAAATGATGCAAAACTGATGCTGTAAAAGTATAAGCACAAATTAAATTCACATTATCAAATGGGCTAACATTTCTTTGGATTCGATTGATAGAAATTAGTCTGTCCGGATTAAATCATGAAACAGAAGCAACAGGAGTAGCAGTCTGACCTCTGTCAGAGCCAAGGTCACATTGGATGAAGGTGATGTCATCGATGGCCATGTCATCTGTGTCGGGCAGAAGGAATCCCCAACCCCCACCGGACTGGCTGGGCACTCCCTGGAACTGCAGCTGTGGACAAAAAGATGCATCGTGCAAAATGTAATGTGATTCTTACCCAAGATACAGGTAAGGAATTAAGATAACAACTTCTCTGGTGTGTCGATGACGATTAGACATCCAGGTAATAAGACATGCCAAAAAGCAGTTACTCAAGCAATATGATTTTAGAAATGGTCAGACGTTTCATGCATATAGCATCTGCTATCTTTTGTCAGTGACGCTCCTCTGGTTTGTATGGACAAAAACTTGTGACAGTATAAATTCTGATCTCATGAGCTTTTCCTAAAAATTGATTTGTTGGTATGTTTGTCTCTGGATCAGCACAAAGTTTAAAAAATTTTGTACAGGAAAAAAATAAAACTCAGGTTGCTCTGTATCTACAAATTATGTATCAATTTTGATACAACACTCAACAATGGTAGAGAGGGAAATACATGTATCTAGTTTTACCCTGTAACCATCAGGCTGTGATCCGAGGTCAACCGTAGCCTCCTGCCAGGCGTCTCCCATGTCTGCATCATTTCTCCACAGCTCCATCAGGGCACTACCATCCCCAGCAGCGTCCAGCATCAGCCTCAGCGCACCCACACCAGGGCCGTACATGTGGTAGTAGAAACGCACCTGCAACAGAGTTGTTCATGGAGTTAAGGCCATGTCATGAATATAATTCCTTTGCTCTTGAATATTTTCAAAATCTGATTGTAGCATCAAGAGGACATGAAAACAGAGGAATGGCATGAAACTCCATGTCCAATAGGTACTGACTTTCCCTGCAGAGTTTATCTTAATGGTTATATTCTAATCTATAATTTTTTTTTAATTGTTCAGAAAAAAACTTTTGACATGACATTGCCTAAAAGAACTGGTTGTAAGACTTAATCTGAATTCATGGGGACTTAATGTTGTGATTGAAGGGAAAAGTAGTTTTTCCCAGTGTTTGTAGCAGTTGAAACAATTCTGTAGTAGTAATACATGAGAAATACATATTTGCAGTGTCATGTATTTGTGGTAGAGAGAGGTTACTGTGAATAAGAAACCACCACAAACAATTCAAAATTTACATAATATTATGACAGAAACTGTGTCCACCCACCTGACAGACATTAGATGTTTGTGACAGTGGAACACTCTGCAGAGCAGCTGGGGTCAGGAACAGTCCACTGCCTCCTTCCACATACATGTAGTGACCTACATGTAATATCACACGAGTCATGACCAGTAAGACTCTGTATCTTCAAACGAAACTTACTGAATCTTTGAATTTTGTTAAAAAACACATCTTGGTGCAAAGATGATGCCGTCAACTAACCTACAAAAGGAACAAACAGGCTAATATGACCAATTTTTAGTGGTTCCCTAGATAATCTTTCCCATTGACACAATTCAGAATACTGTCCACATAGACCGTAGAATTAATTGGTCCCCTGAGTGGTCTTCTTGGGCAGTTTTAATTTACTGATGAAAATTAGTGAATATGACTACTTGTTGAACATATTATTATATAAATCTTGTCTTTTTTGGGTCTTGAAATATATTGGAATCTATTCCTACCCTGTCCAGTTTGTGTAGTATGGTCCACAGATGGTCCAGTGTTGGCGGTAGAAGTTGGTCCTTGGTTCCTTGTCCAGTCAAACTGGCCTGAGCTGATATCTGCCCATCCGCACTGGTCACGTTCAAAGGTACAGGCACCTGAATATAAAATGAGTGGGTTTAGAAACTTGCAGCTAAGCACTTGAACTTGGTCAAGTAAGATTGCATTTAAGTCTTATATGTTGTCAACTTCTTACGTGTTATATACACTAAATTCTATGCTGAAATCTTATTTGTTAATGGATTTTAAAAAGAACACGCTTTCATGTGAATGGGGCTCATTGACTTGCAAATATTGACATGCGCATAGAAATCATGCAAAGATTGAGAGAATACAAAGCATGTAGGACTGAAGAAAATGTCATTTGGCACATGCAGACTAACCAGCCTATCAATTTTCCAGCTGTGTGACAAGGGTGCAGTATTAGTATTTGAATAAATTTGTAGTCCCACTTTCCAATAAATTTGTAGTCCCATATTTTTAATGTGAATACCAGTTCAGAGAGCCTTACCACACATGGCTTCATCTGATGCCATCACAGAAGGAGAGCTGGTGAAACAATCCATGATGTAGTCGCAGACTTTGCTGGCATCGATGCAGGAGTTATCCTCCAGACACTTGAACTGTCCAGGCTGGCAGGGGGACTGGGTGGTGATGGGCGGGGCAATGGTAGTGGGAATGGGGGGCAAGGGGCCATTGTCTGGCACACAGCCAGATGTGAAGGACATGTCATCAATGGCAATGTCACCCTGGGGTCCATTACCGACAGTTCCATCAATCATCAGCTGCAACAGGGAAAGGATTTGTTAAAATTAATAGGACTAGTACACCCATAACTTATAGTCCATCTTTATTGTTCTTGCTAATGCCACACAAAATGTCACAAAGGCAATGAAAGGAGCATAAGTCGTCAAAGTCTCTCATAAAATACAGAACATGACAAACAAAATTCTGGACCATCACAAACATATTCAATAAAAAGAACAGCTTCAAGTACATGTATGTCAGTTTAGAATTGGAACAGAACAATTTTGTAAATATTATGTATTTGTAGTGTTGGATTCAAGTATTCCTCTAATGCATGCATATTAGCATACACAAACAAAATCAACTGATAGGCTATAGTGACATATCTTACCCTGAAAAGTCCACTGCTTTGTATGGTGATCTCTGCCCTTTCCCAGTAGTTTCCAACCTGTGTGGTTCTCGCCCATATCTGAGTCAGCGGTCCACCGTAGGTGGTACGGATTTTGACAGCAAGGCTGCCGATGTTATTTCCATACATGTGGTAGTAGAACCTCAGCTGAAAAACAGGTCAGCAGGATACATTGAATTTTACATTGACATTTTATGATATAATTACATTTCAAGATGTATGTATCCTTTCATTTTGGACAATTTTGTGAGCTAAACTCTGCATTAAGTGTCTGGCACATTTTCACAATCAGAACAAAGAAACTACATTTGTATACACTGAAATTATTGAAATCAAAGACTATCTCTCTCTCTATCTCTCTTTCTCTCTCAGCTTAGCTCACTGTACTGAAACCCTGCTTATGGTCTGACCTTGGTGCTGAAATTCTTATTACTATAACATTACAGTATGACAGTGTCTCTATTGCATGTCCAGTGCCACTTTTTTTTACAAGAAAATGAGGGCAAAACAAAAGAATGAAAATCCACACTCACTTTACAAGGATTACTGTCTGTTGTGCCGGCAAATATACGGCTTGCAACTCGTGCAAAGTCTCCAGGCCGCCTGTTGTTGGCTTCAATGTACAGATAGTAACCTGTGGGCAAAATAGGGCTGACAGTTAAGTTTCTATCCAAATTTGAATGTTAGGCAGCCTTCAGCAGTGTTACTAAAATTCTAGCCTCCTACATCGTCTGTCCCTGAAATGCAAGATGTGAATACAAGTGCAGGACCAATTCATGTAACCACAAATCTTTCATTCTATTTTTTTTCAAAATATTTAGGTCACACTTATCTACTTTATTGGTTCTTTGATGTTAGAAATAGTGTTAGATTGAAACATGGACATGAAAACAGACTCTGAGCAGAAAATCTGTTTCTTGGTATGCACAGGTTTCAGGGAGTGAAAAGAGACAGGTGCCATTTTTCCTCCCAGTGCTGTTTTCATGAGGTCCTCTTGCATGCTAAAATGTTACACAAAAGTGTCCTAGAACCATTGAATGTGGTCTGAAGATACGGGACATATCAAAGGTAATTTACCAGCATCAGTGTTGGAGGTGTGATCCCTGCAGGGCCCAGTGTTGCCTGTAGGTGTGCAGCCGGCTCGCCTGGACCAGCTGAAGTTATCTCCACCAAACTGGGTCCACCTGCAGATGCCGTTCTGGAAGTCACACCTGTCAGGAATGTTGGCTGGAACAAAGGTGAGGATTATCTTTATCTATCTAACACTGATAAATGAGCAGCCCAAACTGGAGCCAAAAACTAGTTTTTACTGGATCTATACTACTCTCCTCTACTTAGTGTCTGCAACAGGCACTCTTAGAGCAAAAAAATTCAATGATGATCGCAAAAAATATGACAGGTACTGTAAATCTATTTCCTTTTAAAGTGGTTCTATTTTGTGGTGGAAAAAAAAGCTGGTTTTGGCAGTGTTCTGAATTTGTTGTTGAAACAATTCTGTAGTACAGTACTGAGTAGTCATTTAATGGAGACATTTTCACAGTGTCATGAATTCACTGCAACATAAAATGTAAAAATGAGACCACCATAAGAGTTTTAAGTTTCACAGCATTTTTGAATACCTTAGTCGCCTTCTAAAACAAACATATCTGAGTATGTTAAAATGTGTCACATGGCAACAGAAAATGAACAAAGACTGAATTTCAATGGCCTACCACACTGGTTGGGTGCCTCATCTGTTCCGTCCCCACAGTCATCAGTGTAGTCACATACTCTGTCCAGCCCCACGCAGGAGCCCCGGGTGCACCTCAGCTGGTCAGCAGTACAGGAATCCTCGGGTGCTAAGATAACAACACACAGGCCATATAAGGTCATATGTCAAGACTGAGTGGGTGACTGGACCTGAAGAAGGCCAAAGTGTCAGTTGAAAACCTTATTCATAACGTGGTCATAAAATGGTTGGATCATTTGACACAAGCTGGGCAAAAAAATCATACTAAGTAATACTTTCCACCTAATTTAACATTCCCTCTTAATTTCATTTATGCACTAATTGCAATAAGAAATACCAAAACAATATCTCTGATACTTACGTGGCAGCTCACAGTTGATAAAGTTGATGTCATCCAAAGCGATGTCACCCTGAACACTGAAGCTACGAGTAGCCTCAAACAAGATCTGAAACAAAGAAACAAGGCAAAATTATCCTCCTTGCAGATGCAGCAGATCCTGTAAACTTTAGAACAGACTTATATTTAATTGCTTTATCATTGTTTCTATACACTGTACCATGTACAACTGTCAAGCAATTAAGTTTTCATTCATGGATACCTGGAATGGAGCCCGTAGTTGTCCCAGGCCAATGATCATGCTGTTCCACCTGTTGCCCTGGCCTCCTATTCTGCGGAACAGCTGTGTGTCCTGATTTCCTTGTCTCAAGATCACCTGCATGGTGCCAATACCTGAAGGGGGAAGAGGGCGTCATTAACCAAGCCTAACCCACAGAGGAAGCAATATACATTACAAGGGATATCAATAGCATAATAACAAGAAAGACAACAGAGAACAACAAAATGAAGAGTTTAAGTATGTACTAGATAATCACCATTTTGAACAGAAAATAACAGATTGAAGAGTCTATACTCACCATTTCCATACATGTGATACCAGAAGGATAGCTGACAGGTAGGGCTGGACTGATCAAACACGGGGCTTGTCAACATCGCAATGTCGTTACGGTTTCCATCATCTGCCTCTACCGCCAGGTAGTGACCTGACAAAATACAAGATCCAGTTGTCAAAGAATTGATCTTGATATACTTTTGCTAACGAAAATAAAAAGTATTTGCACACCAGATATGAAATGTAGTATAAAGAGGTGAGGTGATGCGTGTTTTCTGTTTAAAACCTGAGATATATGCCTTTTAACACTGTTTTCAAGACATTTGGTACTCTTTACAACAGTTGCAAAGACAATGCATGTAGGCTTGCACTTCATTGACCTTCTTTCTGCTGCCTTTCAGTGCTTTATACACAGCATTGAATAGCAGGCAGAACAAGGTTAACATGATATACCTCCAGCAGTGCCTGTTGTGTGGTCTACAGTTGGCCCTGTGTTAGATGTTCCTGTGCCGTTGTTGTCCCGTTTCCACTGGAATGATCCATCACTGCTGTCCCTCCAGAGACACATGTCCTGCTCAAAGTCACAGTTACCAAACAAGGCCGACTGTGGGGGCTGTGTAGGTATGGCTGGAAGGTTCAAACTTTAGTTAGAGAAATAAGAGTCTGAGGACATTTGTATCTTGCATTAATAGAATTGATTCATTCTCAGTCACTGATGAAAGAAAGTGGATGCCATTATATAATATTATTTGAAACATCTAACTCTTTGCTAAATGATTTATTTTGTATTACGTATAATAAAATGCCACCATGTACTTCCACATTTACTGTGTTTTCAGCAATAAAACAACAGGTACAAATGTAAGTGGAAACAAGAAATGAATGAAAGAATGCTTACTCTGGCAGATTCCTGGTTCAATCCTGATGTCATCAATGGCGATGTCACTTAGAGAACCAGAGCCACGGATGCCCTCCACCAAGACCTGAAGAAGAAAAAGTTGGATTCTTCACTCCAATCATCTCACAGTTAACTCTAACACTCTCCAAGTTAGTTCCCCTGCAGCACCATGGTAAAAATAACTTTTGTTTCCACTTTCTCATTAACAATCAAAATTGTCTTGAACAGCTTTCAATTCAACGTTTTCACATAACGCTAGTTCACCTTTATTCGCAGGGTAACCTTTATCCGTTGCATTTAACACCAGGGTATTTCGGGATATCAAGTTGAGGGACAGAGGTCCCAAACTGCATTATAATGAAAAAAATGCAATTTGAAACCACCGTCCATCAACGTCATATTCCTAAATATCCTGTTTTTAGGTACAACGGATATAGGTTACCCCGCGAATAAAGGTGAACTAGCGTTACCTGATAGGCGCTGTCGGCAGACACAGTGACTTGGGACTCCTTCCAGTCACTCCCCTGGTCCCCTTGTAAAGTGGAGACCAGTGTTGGCTGACCACCAGTAGTTCTGACATAGACATTCAGTGTGCCCATCTCAGCGCCCCGCATGTTATACCAGAAGTACAGGCATCGGGATGTGTCAGCAGTGAACCTCTGGGACACAAGCCAAGCCTTGTCGCCTGGCTGCAGACCATTGCCTTCTGTGTACATATAGTATCCTGTAGAGCAAGAACAAGAAGTGCTTATGCTGCATAAGATTCAATTTTTAAACACGTTTTTAAGCAATCGTAAAGGTTACATACTAGCCTTTACATGTGCTTAAAGAATACATTTTGCTGAATGTTAACCGAAACTGGTTTTGTTGCATATGTTAGCAAAATGAACTACAAAATTACAACTGTCACACATATCCATCAAAAGATGATCAATATAATTACAATCATAGTTAACATCTTATTTGAGTTGAAACCATTGGATACATCACAATGACTTGATAACAATGATAAATGATAACTAGAAAGGCCGACATTTGCTTGAGAGCAAATACAGCATATTTCAGCCATCTCCCTCATGAAACAATAGGCCTTGAGGTCGTTGACCCCTTTGGCCATTGGAAAATGACCAAAAAAATCCCAAATATATCATTTTAAAGTGGTCCATGCCAAAAATTATACATGGGTCATTTGAATAGATATCTAGAGCACCCCTTTACCAATTTACGGGTCATTACATGTAGGTTGTAAATCGAGGGAACAGGAGCCAAAAATGTCCAAATTTTGTCAAAAAATGGCCATAAAATCGCAAAATTTAGTATTTTGTTGTACCGTATGGGACAACTTTTATTGAATTTATGTGCACATAATTGAAGGGCACTTTTGTACCAAATTTCAGATCATTTGGTTGTAAAACGAGGCTACAGGAGCCAAAATGTCCTTTTTTGGTCAAAAAAAATGGCCAAAAATCGCAAAATTAAGCATTTTGTTGTACCGTATGCCAAAACTGTTATTGAATCTAGGTGAGCATATGATCAAGGCACCTCTGTACCAAATTTCATGTCATTCGGCTGTAATACCAGGGTACAGGAGCCCGAAATATACATAAAAATTGACAAAAACCTCAATAAAATCATTTTAAAGGCAGATATGACAAAAATGAAAAAAACACCTGGGGGTATTGGCCTACTCTACCTTTGTGCCAAATTTCAAGTCAATCGGTTAAAAAATGGCAGAGTTGATTCGATTTGAAGATTTGACAGGAGAAAGAAAGAAAGAAAGAAGAAAGAAAGAAACACTAGAAAGGCCGACATTTGCTTGGGAGCAAATACAGCATATTGCAATCCATCTTCATACAATAAAGGACTCTTCCAGAACACCCCAATCTATGCAAAATGGACCAGTCTATGTGGCCCATTTCCCATTTATAGTGCTAAAGCTACCCCAACACCATATTCCAGATCAGTTGGCTTTCTCATGACACAGGAAGCAAAAATGTACATTTTTGGTCAATGATGGCAAAAAATCCCAAATTTCACAATTTTTGTTTGATGTACACCATAGGTGTGAATAGAGCCCTGTGGCTACATACCGTACGCACCTTCATACCAAATTTCAGACCATTTGGTTTTCATACATAGGCACAAGAGCCAAAACTTAACATTTTTAGTCCATAAATGGCAAAAAATCCCCAAATTCAACAATTCAAGGTAATGTATGCCCAAAGTGAAAATGAGGTACTGTGGGCACATGCCAGACATACCTTCATGCCGAATTTCAGGTCATTAGGTTTTCATACAAGGGTATAGGAGCCAAAAATAAACATTTTTAGTCAAAAATGGCCGAAAAACCAAAATAACTCAATTTTGAAATGATCGATAACGAAAGCGTTGATGTGGTCCTGTCGTCATATGTCCAATGCACCTATGTACGAAATTGCAGGTCATTTGGTTCCAATACAAGGGCATAGGAGGCAAAAATATACATTTTTAGTCAAAAATGGCCAAAACACCCCAAAATAACTAATTTCTAAGTAATCTATGACAAAAATGTTGATGGGGTCCTGTGGTCATATGTCCAATGCACCTCTGTACCAAATTTCAGGCCATTAGGTTGTAATACCAGGGCACAGGGTCCCAAAATATACATAATTGGTCTAAAAATGACCAAAACCCCTAAATATCATAAATTCTAAGGCCTCTATCAAGAAAGTGAAAAAAACACCTGGGGGTATTTGCTATCTCTACCACCCTGCCAAATTTCAGCTCATTTGGTCCAAAAATGAAAAAGTTGAATCAATTTGAAGATTTTGACAGGAGGAGAAGAGACTCAGCAAAAACAATATATTGCAATCCCATACTATGTATGGATTGCAATATAATTACGAATACAATATATTTCACCATACCTATGGTATGGCTGAAATATAACAATGCTATAACTAACTTAAACTTAAGGCATGTTCACCTGAGCTGGTGCCTAATGTGTGGTCAGTAGCAGGTCCAGATCCAAAACTTATTGTGCTGCCAGAATTCCTCAACCAATCAAAATCATCATCAGCCGGCTCGTTACTCCAAGTGCACTGGTCAATCTCAAAGTCGCACCACCCAGGAGGGGAGCAGGCTCCGTCTGTGATTGCCACGTCATCAATGGCGATGTCTCCCTGCTGACCAGTGCCGCTGATAAACTCAAACACCATCTGTGGAGGCAGGAGTGTGGGGAGTTAAAACTGTGACATGTGATAATTGTGTAAGTTCAAACTTAGCTTTAACACACAAAACATTGCAGGTCTATTTTTGATGCATTCAGTGACAGAAGACTTGTGAAGTGCACCTCCTTTGTACTAGGCTAAGCAAGGTCTGTCCTTGGCACTGAGACACAAAATATTGTCCTTGTTAAGAAAAACTTGACCATGATCAATGATAACAGTCATTCCTCGAAAATGTAGCTTGAAACATTGTCTTCCTAAGTACTAAAACTAAATGAGGTCTGACCTTGGTACTGAAACTCAAAATACTGTCTCCCCTGGTACTTAAAGTTCGATACCCTGCATGTTCTTGGTATGAAACTTGGCAGACTGGTTACTGAAAACCTGAATATGGTCTGTCCTTGGTACTGAAATATGAACTACATGTACTGTCTAACTTGGTACTGAAATGTGACATATTGGCTATTTTTGTACCAAATCTACAATCATTGCCATTCTTTTGTAATCAAAGTCTGAACACGATCTGTCCTTGTTACAGAAATATTTTGGCACTGAAATGGTAAGCACTGTGCAGATGTACCTGGTATGGTGTGGGTGATGACACTGTTAACTCAGCCACTTGCCACTGGTCACCCTGATTCCCCATCTGAGTCCAAATTGCGGGTCCTACAGTACCGAAGGCCCTGGTGTGAACGCTGAGGAAGCCGACATCTGTGCCAAACATGTGGTAGAAGAAGCGGAGGCACTGTCCGGATGTACTGGGGTAGGTCGGGCTCAGTAGGCGGATGAAGTCCCCGGGACGGGAGTGCCGGGAGGCATCCACATACATGTACTGACCTGCAAGAAGAGAAAAGATTCGGATTCAGATTTCATTTCCATAGACATAGCAGGTACACGAGATAAACTCAGTATCACCTGACAGTGAAAATATAGCAAGTGGACATCTACAGAGCAAACTAAAGAGAAGCCTAGGGAGAAAAACGTAATTATGACTGCATTCCTGTCATAAAATGGAGTGAACCAAGGCATAAACCTGGTACTCAGACTCTATGTTTTTCCAGTTAAGCATATCTTTTATGAAAGCTGAGGACCAGTAAATCAAACTTCTGTGGTCAAAGCATACTTTAACTAACTACAACAGGCACAAAGCCAATGGAATACAAGTTTTTGCTCACCAAATGCAGTTCCGTAAGTATGATCAGTGCTTGGCCCAGTGTTGGCAGTTCCTGTGCCACCACTAGATTGGATCCAGTCCCCATAGTCTGCCACGTCCTGCGTGTAACCACACAAGTCTGTCGACTCAAAGTCACAGGTTTCTGTGGAAATGATAACAAAATGAAGAACTTAGCATGGCTACAAGTTCTCTACCAACCTGGCAGACAAGAATAACACAAGTAGAATTTGTATAAAGATAGATGTTTTATTTTGTAATGCATTGAGTATGGAATACACTTCCCTGAGGATCAATACTACAATGTCTTTAATTCTATCAGGTAACCTTTGTATTTAAGATAATTGGCTCTCTAGAGGTGAGCAGTTGCTATCACTGATACTGATGAATCAAGACAAATGTCTGCCATCCTTAAGCCCCCTTTACAAATCAAGAATTTAGCTCGGCTGAGTTGTCAGAGAGCTCTAAATTACGAGGAGGCATGACCCTGGTGCCTACGAACAAATGGCAGAGTTTATTCGTCGGCATTAAGGTCATACCTCCTCCTAACTTAGAGCTCGCTGAGAACTCGGCCGAGCTAAATTCTTGATTTGTAAAGGGGGCTTAAGTCCAACAGAAGACAAAGTGCTACAACAAGACTGACTTGATGGTAAACATGGCCCATCACTGATCCCGACATCATCCACAGCAATGTCTCCCTGCCAGCCTGGTCCCTTGCTACCCTCCAGGGCAACCTTAGAAAGAAAGAAAAGCATGTCTTAGAGTAAGTATCTGAGATGTACAGTTAGAAATGTATTACTACATTCCAAACAGTCAGAGGCTACACAAGGAGGCATAGAAATGGGTAGTGCTGAGTAAATGAGACTAAGGAAAGTACACTGTATTTAACAGTTTGCATCAAAATAACTTCCTCACCAAGCTACAGCCAACAGTGTGTTTTTTTATCCCTTTGCAAAGTGTGTGTTAGATACCAATAGCCAATAGAACTATTTAAGTAGTCTTTTTTTTACAATAATGTTGATCACTGTCTATTGTTGCATGTACAACTAAGTATAATCATGTTTTTTGTGTTTCTACCATGTACTTGCAATTAGCCTTTGGGGCACAAACGTGTAAATAAACTTTCACTTCATTTTATATTTATACATACATATAGTTTGGACATGCAGATAACCCCCACAACAAATGTTTTGAAATTTTACTTTATCATTTTTCAAGATTGTTAAAAAATTTATTACCTGAGAATGACCGTCTTTTACAAAAAGCTAGCTGTCATTTGTGTTAAGCAATTGGATAATCAGTACATGGAAGTTTGTCTACAGAGTCATCTGCCAAAAATCTAGGTAAAGAAAAACAAAATTTTCTGTCTCAAAACCAGAGTGTAACTTTCGTTGTGTAGCCTTTCCCCTCACCTGATACGCTCCTGTAGCTGTCAGGTGTACTTGTGCATACTTCCATTCATTGCCTTGGTTTCCATACTTCTGCCATATTGGGCCCTGAAGACTGCCACCAGAGTAGGTGTACACCTTCAAGAAGTCCACATGCATACCAAACATGTGGTACCAGAAGTGCAGACACCTGTCGTTGGAGGATGCAGGCAGAGATGGGCTCAGGATTCGAGCCTTGGCGTCATTCGCAACACCAGTGGAGTCAACAAAGGCGTAGTAACCTGCAGAGGTCAAAACAATTACTTAAAACAACTTAAGACAGTCATAGAAATCAAAAAAAGTACATCTATATTAGTAGGGTTTCGGAAAGGGTTTCTTCATTTTGTCATTAAATCTATTCCCAGTGAAAGGCAAGGCTAAATGAACTGCTTCATTTCATGCAGTCATATTTGCCTGATTATTGAGGGGACATCCAAAGAAGAATTACTTTTTTAATAATTAATTTTTCTTTTTCTTTAGTCTTGCATCCCTTCTCCTATGACGAAATGCTAAGACATCTTTCCATGCTCAAAGAAGGATAATCACCCACCCTCAGAACTGCCAGTGGTGTGGTCTCCAGTAGGTCCTGTGCCGTATGTGTCAGTTGTGCTGTTCTGGACGATCCAATCAAAGTCATCACTGGTGTCCTGGATCCATCCACATGTTGTTGCCAGGTCAAAGTTACAGTCTGCATTCCCTGGAGCTAAAGACAGCAGCAAAACAAACCTTCATCAATGCAGTTGTTTGTCAACAATCAATCCCATGTAAGTGCTTTCTCTGGGGCAATATTTACACACTAAGATGTCTCCATTGGATGATCTGGTAATTACATTTCTTAGAAATCCCCCCGGACTCCGTACATTGTTCTTTAGATGATGCATGAGTCTTAACCTTAAGCATACTGAAGTAGCCTTTTGGCAACCATTTCTCTATGAGTTATGGGGATAGGTAGCATGGAAAAGGTTATGGAAATGCTTGCTGATCCCACAATATATCTTCAGCCCTTTTAGAGATGAGAGGTTAATGTCATCCAACAATGTCTCAGGCACTTACGGAATGTTGCAGGCAGCATTGTTGGTGCAGGAGTGGTCACTACTTGTGTACCGCAAGGTCCAGCTTGGAAATCAGTGTCATCAACAGCGATGTCAGCCGAAACAAAGAACAGGAATGATCCCAGTTCACCCTCAATAAGTAGCTGCAGAATAAGTAAAATAGCAACAAAATATTTTAATCCATCAACTATTGTTACTGAAAAGCATTCACACAATAATCGGTAAGTTGCAATGTTTGGAGATTTTGACAGTCAAGATCCCAGTTCAGCCTCAATAAGTAGCTGCAGCAGAATAAAATAGCAATCAAATATTTTGATTCATCAACAATTGTTTGTTGATACAGTACATTGTAATTGGTAGCATGTAATGTTTTGAGATTTCTACACTCAAAATTGTAAGGTACTAGTACCTTTTTTCAAATGTCATATAGTAACTGTTGTAAATGACATAGCCTCTGTTGTGGCTTACAATGTAGATGAGTTAGACTTCCTGATTCAAACTAAATTCTGTTGTACATTCATCTGTAGATACAACTAAAGTAGAAGCCAGAAGACAAAGTATTGACTACTATTCTCTACGCTACCTGATCTATACTGATGTGTTACCTGAAACTCGGTGGTACTTGACACATCAATTTGTGCTTGGTTCCAGACATTCCCCTGGTCCCCTGATCGGTCCCACAGCTTGGTCAGACGGTTGTCACTTCGTTTATAAACTGCGATGGTACCAGATCCTAAACATCAAACAAATAAACATCAGCAAGCTATTGGTAGCACAGAACAACAATATGAAATCAGTAATAGTCTCATAAGAGTGCACATGCACATGAATGAAGTAATGTTGAACTTCATATACAATGTAATGTATGTGAAATGCACAACTGTATGATAATGTTCAATGCTTTACTAGTAAGAAGTTGTTCATTGACTCTGTCCCTGGTTTGAATGTTGTTAGTTGTTGTGTCTGTCTTTAGTACTGAAATCCAGGTTATGTTCTGTCACTGGTTTTGAAACTAAAAATATTGTCTGCCTTGGTATAGTGCCTCAGATTACTTTCTGTTCTTGGTACTGAAACTCCCAATATTGCCTTCCTTGGTAATGCAGATGTGATTATGTTTTCCTTTGTCCTGAAAAGTAGAACACTGTATTGTGTCTTCCTTTTTATTAAAACTATGCAAGGTCTGTCCTTAGCACTGAAACTCTAAATATTGTCTACGTATCACTTTTAGTGACTAATACTGATGGCATTGTAGACAGAGTCAGGAAGTCACAGTACCTAGTCCAGTCATGTGGTACCAGAAGTGCAGACAGGATGCTGGTGTTGACTGGAAGTGTTCGCTGACAAGCCATGCTCGGGTCCCACTAGCACTGCTGGCATCCACAAACATATAGTGACCTGCAACAACATTTGGGGAAAATTCTGTCAATGCTTTATATCCAGAAGGACCTTTTTTTATGGATTTTTTCAAAACATTGCTAGGTACTCTCAGTTACCATGATATTACTGTTTTTCTCTTCTTACAGCATCTTGGTCTGAGACATAGCACTCTAAGGGTAACAAGGTATGGGCTGGGAATATCAGCATATTTGCTAAGCACATTTCCTTTTGATTTTGAATCTTTCCTTTCAACTTTTGTTTGCAAGATTATTTCCTAATCCATGATATTTTTTAAGAACTTTTGAAACAGATATTCCACCATCACCATGCTTTGTCATAAAAATAACAAGATAGAACTCCAGACCACTTGAGAAGTAGCAGCCATGTTGATGACCTACCAAGGTCAGAGTTGGTGGTGTGGTCCACATCAGGACCAGAGAAGATGCTGGGTGTCCCACCGGAGTTCCACAGCCAGTCAAGGTCATCCCCTGATGCAGTGTTCTGCCACCCACAAGTGTCTTGTTCAAATGTACAGTAGCCTACGGAAGTTCCAAACAGCGAGTCAATAAATATCCATAGAATTTTCCTGCACAATGCACAAATAATAAAGGCAACTGGCTACTTGATGCTTAAGATTAAAACAGGGTTTTCTGGCATTGAACAAATGAAATAGAATAAAAACTAGTCAACAGAAAAAATCTCACCTTGTCTTGGACAGGCACCACTCCTGATAGTGACATCATCAATAGCAATGGTTCCTGGGATACCATCACCATAGATAACCTCCATCACCACCTGGGCAGTAACAATTCCATAATTAGTAAAAAATACATACTATTAGATTGACTGACTGATTGACACAGATGTAATGAGGGCTTTCTCCTGATTTTGATTTTTTGAATCATTGTTTGGGAGACCATGTTGTTAATTTTTGCTGTCAAATCTGTCATTTTTAATTTACATATATACCTTTTCATCATTTGAATGTCATGAAGTTTAGATTTCTTTGTGGATAGGTTGAAAATTTTGTCCCTCTCAACTAGCCAATGTCATTCCCCAAAAAGAGGGATTTGCCTTGCTAAGTAAGGTAGGGTAAGGATAGATTTGCTTGGGTTTGGCTTTGCACGAAAAGATTTAGGACAACTTGGATCAGACCTTTAAACACACTGAGTCTCAAATTGTACTGACCTGGACGGACTGGCCTGGGTTGTTCAGGCTGACGCGGGCAATCCTCCAGACGTCACCCTGGGTCTGAGACATGGACCAGATGGCAGTCCCCAGGATGGGTCCCTGCTGCAGGTAAACGTTGAGCTGACCCAGACGAGCGTCCGCCATGTGGTACCAGAACTGCAGACAGTCGGCAGGACCGGATATGGTGAAGCCTTGAGAAAACAGCATGGCGTTGTCCCCGATGTTCTGGTTGGGTGAAGCGCTTGGATAGGCATAGTTACCTGTGAAGAGCAACAACCCTCAGCACATTTGTGTACCATGTCATTGAGATTTTAACATTTGTAATACGTGATATGCAGAGAAAATAGCTGAGCCTCTAGTTCCTTATCTTTAAATGGGCATGGACAATCTACATATTGAATGCCAAATGCCTAAATGCATGCACATGCTAACATACAGATTGAAACATGCACATTCCTACACATATACACATACACACATGCACACACACACACACACACACACACAAATAAATACACACGCACGCTCGCACGTACACACACACACACACATGTTTACACACACACACGTTTACACACACACACACAAGCACACACACACACACACACACACACACACACACACACACCTGCAGCAGTTCCTGTTGTGTGATCAGCACTGGGGCCTGACTGCAGAATGCCTCTGTCCCAGTTGAAGTCATCTGTTATGGACTGTTGCCAGCACAAATTCACCTCGAAGTTGCATTGGCCTGAAATAACAAAAATCAAACCATGAAGATATTAAGTCTTTTGTTGAAATATGGCTCTTATGTCACTTGATAACATGCTAGAAAATATTATTAAGAAAGTGAAGACAAACAATGTGGATGTTTTCCTTACTCTCTACGGGGCAGGGTCCATCCGTTACTGTGATGTCATCAAGAGCAATGTCACCTGCCCAGTCGTCTCCACGAACGGCTTCAAAGATCAGCTATAAAGAGTGATGTACATCATTGATGATGATGATTTAATCATTATTGGTGGTATCACTATGCAGATGTTTGCACATTGGGGCACCAAATCCTTAGTGTGTTATTGGCACACGTTTAGACAGACTAGCCAAAGAGGCTTGGTGAGCCTCCACTGTCAGGGAACGTCATGTACATCATTAGACAATGAAAAGAAAATGATATCAAAGATATGTGTAAATGATATCAAAGATACATATATCATACATGTAAAAATAACACTTTCTTATACTATTACTATACAATATTACACATTCATTCATTTGTACTTTTCATAATTTCTGCATGCTTTTCTAAAGAGGCCAGATGAGAATATCTTTTTTTCACAAATTCTAAAAAAAATGAGTGTGTAGGCTTTAATTCAGCGCTCATAGGTAGTGATTTGATTTGACTGACCATCCATTCGGCAGAAGAACTGACTATCGGGACGTGTCCCTTTCTCCACATGTTGCCCTGAGTGCCAGAACGTTTCCACAGCAGCTCCGGGGTCAAAGTCTTCCGCTCAATGTAAACATTCAGTGTGCCTGGTAGGTCATAAAAATAAAAATGGTGAGAAGATTCTTGCAGTTCATGACAAAGTCATATTCCACTGCATCTAAAGTTTCCATTTTCTTTCAAATTTCATTTAATATAATGGATGTACTCTTGTATCCATCATTCAAAGAAAATTTCATTAATTCTATTGCTACAGTACTTTTCAAGCTATTTTGACATCCATGGGGAATGATCTAGTGTTCAGATAGAGTCTTTTACTGGATTATTTATTTTTGGCATGCAATTTTGAACGTTTTTTCAAGTTTATACCTGCAGTATACTTTTAAACAGAAAGTGTAGACAGCTAACACTCTTAATCACTTTATATCCGGTTTATTGTCTGTTTTTTCCCTATAATAAGTTAGTATATGATATACCAATGGTCTAAAACAAAACAAAACACTTATCCGGAGGGACTGTAACTCACCAACAGCCAGTCCATACATGTGGTACCAGAACTGGGCACACTTCTCCGTGGCCTGTGGCTGGTGGAAGGTGACCAGCTTGGCTCTGTCTCCCGGTGCGCGGGGTGGGGATGCATCAATGTACATGTAATATCCTGCACAGACAAAGGGAATAAAAGTACTTTCTGGATTATTCTTATTCGTTATGTTGATGACAGTGAGTCTGAACATAAAAATCATCAATCAAAAGCTCTATCTGTATCTGTAATTCTAAGCTATCATAAAATCCATATGCCGCTGCTTCTGGTTCAATTGTTAACATTTTTTGTTGTTGTCACTCTCTTTTTTTCTTTTGCATGGAAAAGCTTCAAGACGTTTCATTATTCAAAATATCTTCACCATCAAATCTCTTCTCAAAGTTTTGAGTTCTCAAAAGGCATGTCCTCACCTGTTCCTGTGGTGTGGTCGAACCCAGGGCCTGTGCCCTGCTCTAAGGCATCCGGTCCTGTGTTAGATCTGATCCAGTCAAACTCATCATCCTGACTCTGGTAGTATCCACACTGGTCTGTCTCAAAGTTGCAGTCAAGGTCTGTGTAGAACAGTACAGTAATAAATTAGCTTTTTAGTTTCTGCTATCAACGATGCTTTTGAAGGCCTCACAAGGGATTTAGTTTTTTTTCAATCAAATTTTTGATCTCAAAATAAATCATTATGTTAGATCGCAAACTTCACCCGCACTCGCAGAACATACAAAAACTTGAATTGCTCCCTCTAGCAGGACATACAGAAACTGCAGTGCAGAAACCAAGCACTAATTTTTCAGTACCAGAGACAGCCTCAGCACAGACATTTCAGTACCAGGGACATTGACAGTAGTGATAGCTACAAAATGTTTGAGAAAATAATTTAGACACCTATTTCATGCAATCAAAGTAAGTTGTCTAGTATGTAGATCTATGATCATATATCATAGATAGATTTAAAGATATGAATACAGATTAATATCATTTTCCAACCTTGTGCATGTGCAGGTGGACAGGTTGGGCAACAGTTCAGGAAGGTGACATCATCAATGGCCAGGTCACTTCCACCAAGCAGGAAGCTAAAGCCTGACGGGGTTCCTTGCATCACAACCTGGAACAGAAAAGCATGGTTATGGCAGGATACATCATAACATATACCACAGGGTGTCATGACAGAGCTGGTACATTGATCCCATCGAATGACTGGAAACCGGTACCACTGCCCCGGCAACCAAACATTTCACAAAATACAATTACATTGGTCCGCATTTGCACAGTCAGCAACTTAAAGCTGTACAAACCCTCTTACTTTGATAGATCCTTATAGGTTATTGGCAGCTATCATAGAAATAGTAGACAAAGAATAGAATAGGAAAAGTACTTCACATAACAAACATTGAATACAAATCATATCTTCATCTTTTGACACTAGGTTGGGAGCAATCCCTGCACAGTCAGCACTACTCTACATCCTATCATGCAGTAACATGCATGTCAATATATAGAGTAAAAGTTATCTCTCACCTTATACCCTGCAGGATGCTCCCCAATGCTGACAATAGCCGAGTTCCACTGATCGCCCTGGCTGCCTGACACAGCCCACAGCTGTCTCGTATCTGTGGCATCAACTGCGTTGACCAGGTTAACAGCCAGAGTTCCAGACTGGGCGCCGTTCATGTGGTACCAGAAGTTGAGCTGGCAGGCCAGGCCTGTCGCGCCCAAGGCTGGGGTCTGCATTGTTGCTGGGTTGACAAAGAGGCCAGAAGCTCCCTCCAGGTACATGAAATGGCCTGTTTGTGGGCAGAATATCAATTAGCATTTGCACCGAGGATATCAATAACATACATTGCCTACTTTCCATTGGCAAGGATTACATTGACAGTCCTCAACAATCTTCAAAACATTCTTGTGTACTAAATAAGTTGGACAGGGCATACATAAAGCCAGCAATTCACAGCAGACAAATAGTCAGTCAGTCTGCAAGGTCATGATCCTTTTGGGCTGTACATGACAGATGTCTCCTTGATGACAATATGCACAATATGTTGGGCGTAGCCAAAGTTTGCAGGTCACCAAGCTGCATCAAATTTTACAGGTTACCATTTTTTGAAATTGGAAACCCTCTGGCTATCAACAAATTTGGCCAAAGGTTGTCAACAATACAAGTGTGACCGTGGCTTAAAGAATGTATATCCTTCTTACCTGCTGCTGTGCCAAGAGTGTGGTCAGTGTTGGGACTGCTTGCATCAGTAGACACAGTGGCTGGCTCTCTCCTCCAGGCGTACTGCCCAGAACTGGTGTCCACCCAGCCTCCAGTGTCTGCTTCAAAGTCCGTCGCACCTGGGAAGTGTGAAGATGATTTAGTGTTTCTTCTTGAACAAACATTGATGAAATGTACATACAAAGTATGTCAGCAACATAAAAGATTATAGAAGTTTGGATGAACAGAATTACAGTATTTCAATATGTGAAATACGTCTGGCTATGTACTACATTTTTTACCACAAAGAAATAAACTGATGTATCAGGAAAGAGAAAGTCTCATCGTACCACAGATGCTTTCATCTGACCCATCTGTACACTGGTCGGTGAAGTCGCACACTTGTGAGTTGGGAATGCAGGTTGGGTTGGACACACATGAGAAATGTCCAGATTGACAAGGGCCTGAGGTAGGTGGGGCTGTTGTGCCACTGGGCAGAAGACCTGAAAAAAACAAAATGTTAATTCTATCCAATTCTTTTTAAGCTTAGAACACAACAATTTCATTGCTCATTCTCCAATTTAGAAGATAAGAGTAAAGATTTGAAAGTAAAGATTTGCAATTTCAACATAAAAGCAGAGTCACAGGAAAACGTACATTGCTAAGCAGGATAGTTGCAAGATAACTTCCTGTGAATATCTCCAAATAAATGGCAAAAAGAGGAGAAATGTAAATACAGGTAATGTCCTAACCATTGTAGAGTTGACATCCTGAAGAGAAGGAGATGTCATCCAGAGCAATGTCTCCCTGGTGCCCTGATCCTACCTCACCTTCAATCACCACCTGAAGCAATCCACAAACACCAGTAAACACCATCTCCATGCTACACGACTCAAGTCCTCTTTTAGTTTGGCAAAAGAAGCATTTACTATCAATTAGGCATATGTTGGAGAATTCTTTTTACATTACAACCACAGACTTTACCTGGAATGGAGTTGCACTCTGGAGTGTAACAGAGTCTCGGGCAAAGTAGTCCCCAATAGCTGTGTTTCTGGACCATACGGTGGTCATGGGGCCGCCAATGGCAGTTCTTGTCATGACACGGAGGGCACCGATGTGCTGCCCCAGCATGTGGAAGAACAGCCTCATCTGGAAGGAGACAACAGGCTTTAGAATTGCATTGTGCAATAAAGTATATATATATTACTGAATTGATATCTTACCCCAATGCCATATGGCAGATACTGAAAGTAGTCAGTGTCATTGTCATTGTAAATCTAAAAAGTTTCTATTCAAGTATCAAAGGCACTATGTTGGCAGCTGTTCATTCAACTAATATCATTAGAATTTAGATACACAGGAAAAGTTTCCCATCTTTCATAGTATTTGAAATTAAAACATACAATCATGCAATTCTGTCTCTAAAATGGTATATGTATCTTTCTGCTGTCATTTTATTTAACTGTGGAGACATTTGACGAAAAATTTGTTAAATTTGTCCATATTGGAGATATTGAATAAAATATCAAGAACCTAAGATTAATGTTAGAATATCAGCTAAATTTCTTTAATTCATATGAGACTGTAAAATAACAAATTTGTTGCTAACCTTGCAGGAGTCCCCAGTGACTGCTTGGAAGGTGGGACCGGCTAGCCTGGCCCTGTCTCCCTGTACCCTGGGGCTGGATGCCTCAATGTACACATAGTAACCTGAACACAACAGTAACATGGACTGTCTCAGGTGATAATCATATACAATGTAGTGAACAAAAAACAACAGCACAAAACTGCTCCAACAAGGACTGAATACAATCCTACTGTTGGTGTCACACATGTGGATTAAACAATTGCTTTAAGTGAAGCCTTGTCTACAACAACTATTAAGTGCACCAGTCCAATGAACTGATACTTAACATTTCTTATTCCAAGGACACTATGGGAATAAGTTTTCTGACACTTCTTCAGCTGGAGGTTTCCAAATAAATGGCCAGTGTATCATGGTTGCCTTTGACTCCAGATATGTCATGTGTTTTTCTGGTACACACAATACACCTTTCTCACGCGGCGGCCATGATAGATCGAAGAAGAGGTCAATGAGGCAAACAGACAAAACGTATTTCTAAAATCAGGTCCCATTTAGTTTCCCCCCAAACCACACAAATTTTCATGATATAAGATAGAATAATAAATATTACAAGAAGTGTTATGCACCGAAAGATGTAGCAATTTAGAGTAGTGTAGACTGACCCCATAGTCCCTTAAGAGATGCAAAATAACAACATAATAATGCAAATTTTTAACGAATTTGCAGCCATTCACTTATTGGTCGATTTCCTAATTGGCAGGCTACCATTGGTCGAACTGCTAATTATGATGGACAGCCTTTTGTTTGCCATATTGAACTCGTTTTAGATCTATCATGGCCGCCGCGTGAGAAAGGTGTATACACAGTGACATGTTCTAAATACAGTAACTGATAAATACATTCAGGAAACATGTAAAGGAAAAGTACCTGCATCAGTATTGAGTGTGTGGTCTCTGGAAGGACCTGTTCCCACAGAAGCTGTGTTCCCATTGGCCCTGGTCCAGTCAAAGTCATCATCAGCCATCTGCTGCCACGAGCACAGGCTGGCTTCAAAGTCACAACGTGCAGGGTAGTTACCTGGCAAGGGGGAGGCAAAGGGATTTGAATCATAGAAGGAAAGTTCACTTTAAAACATACCAAATATCAAAACGATCCATCCAAGCATTCTCCAGTTATCTTGTGGATGCCCATAGCCGAAACTTGCAAATAGAAGTCACTACAAAAACCTGTTTCATGGAGGTAAAAAAGCTAGTGTCTGCATGAGAGCAATAAAAAGTTAAAATTAGTTACTATGCAGTATTGCAGTAATAAAAAACAAGTGGTTTCAAATGATTTCCAAAAGATACTAACTTCATCTGTAGTCTAATTCAAAAGAAATACATAACATTGCATTCAACTCTGAAATACATGACATTTATATCAATGACCTTTATTGCACGACATTTATATATCAAAACAGGTGTTTTGTGGGGTCTTTGAAACTGAGATACACATGAAAGATACAACTTACTGCACTGGATTTCATCAGAGTTGTCTCCACAGTCATCACTGAAGTCACAAACACGATCAGCATCCACACAGGCCTGGCTGGTGCAGCGGTACTGGTCCCTGGTGCAGCTGGTCTGGGCAGCTAGAGGACACACAACATTTGATACATCATTGGGAAGAAATGTTGAATAAGTGATTGTGGTTAAGCGTTGAATTGAGTGAGTGAATTATGGGGTAAATGAATGTGGTAATGAGTAAATGATTGTCATGAATGTAATCTCCTGTGGTCATGCCCATGAAGGTAACAACTGAGTTGCTGATGAGATGCTGAAATAGCTCAAAGCACTCTCACAGCCAATGCACATGTAGTTCTAACCCCTCCATGCTGAGAAAGCTTTTAGACTCCAAACATGTATTGATAACAACATAGTTAATTGTCAGGGAGATTAGCTATTATTAACAATGATTAAAGAAGTAAAAGCTACACAAGAGAGGATATAACATGCAGCAGCCCCGCAATGTAAAGGGGTCATGTCACAAAATACAAAAGAAGTCGAGAACAAGATGTACTTCTAAAGCACTTTGTAACTCTGATACACAAAAGTCACTGTACTCGATGAGAGAAGTGTGTGTACCTGGCAGAGCACAGTTCTCAAACGTGATGTCATCAATGGCAATGTCACCAGCTGTACTTAAGCTGCGGATAGCTTCAAACAGAACCTGCAGAAAAAGAACAGGTCCATGTTTTACTAGCAGTCTACAAATAGTTACTAGAAGATACCAGCACCCTTTTCTAGATCTGAGACATGGTCTGTATCAACCTTTTTTATCTGAAAATCAGAACATTTTTTTCTGTTTCACATTGTCCTAGTTTCTAAGGCAGACTGTACAGCAGATGGCACTCACTCACTACTCACTATCCTTTGTTGGATTGTACTAGATGCCTTTTGGTTTGAATACTGATAAGAACATTTTCTTTATTTATTGTTTCCTTACCGTGAATTCTCCCCTGGCCCTGCCTATGTACACTACAGCCTGTCTCCACTGATTGCCTCTGTCCTGGTTCAGTGACCACACTTGTGTCTCTGCCACTGGGCCAAGCTGTATGTACACATTCAGACGTCCTATTCCTGAGGTACAAACAACACAGTTATATAAATTTGCATACCTTGTAATGTACCAACACAAGAAATATTGATCCTGCATTTACCTGAAATTCTAGGGAGTTATTTTTTTCATTTTTTTATTCTGTTTTCTTTAGCCAGGGTGGCCCAACTCAGTGTAACCACACTGCTTTACAGTGGGGCCCTGGATAACACATAGTACATGACACATCAACACATAACACACAAAAAGTATGTTAGTTTACATACAAATACAAATTGCATAATGTTGGCTACAAGTTGTTATTGGGTGGGATGACTATTCTCTCTTTACAGCCAGGGGTTGAATTGTGAGGAGCTTACAATTATTTTATAATAGTACATTTACCTACAGCATATATTGCAACAATTAATAAACCATGATGTGCAGTGTCAGGATTTCCATAAGTACCATCTGAGACAATACCTTTTTGGCATCACATTGTATGCCAGGAGAAAACTGAGCTACATCCTGTTGCCATTGCAGCTGTAAGATAAGAATGTGTCTGGGTACAGTACATTATGTCGCATACCTGAGCCATACATGTGGTACCAGAACTTGAGCATGCACGCAGCTCCTCCCTGCCTGAGAGTTGGGCTCTTAAGTCTGGCCAAGTTGTTAACAGTTCCTGTGTAAGCTTCCACCGCCATGTACCAGCCTGTTATATATGAGAATCTTGGATCAGTGTTATATATACATGTAACACATCACAGGAATGTAAGGTTTAGCACAATAAGGTCATTTTTGCACACGTATATAATTATATATATAAGATGAATGTCCCATATACAGTGAGCAGTTGCACCCAAAGAGACATCATATGTAACAGCAGTTACTCTGCTCATATAGCAACATTGGCCAAAGGGGACAAAAGAGAATTGGCAGTTATAAGAGGCTTGGATACCAGGCTATATATACAGTATTTAGCCTAGCATGTACAGATTTTGGGTGTGTGCTGTGAAAGATGGGTTAATACAGATACTGTGGACTTTCAGATTGAACACAAGCCCAAAATTTATGAAATGCCAGACCTACCCAACATAGTTCCCACAGTGTGGTCTACAGAGGGCCCTGTGTTAGATGTGGTTGTTCCATTCCTGTCCCTCCTCCAGCTGTAGGACCCTGTACTTACATCTGTCCAGGAGCAGGCATCCTGTTCAAAGGTGCAGGCACCTGGATGCCAAACAGACAGCACAATAACACATGAGTGCTAAGTACATTGAGAATAGTATCTTCTCCATACCTCTGTCTTTTATCAGCCAAAGAGTGATTTACATTATTCACCTGTACGAGAGAACCGGCACATCTCTGTCTTGTATTCAGCTAACAAAAGAAGTTAGGGTAAACTCAAGTATGTTATCCAGTAAGGATGGCATAACCATGACAATGTGTAAGCATGCTGACCAATGATGATGATAGAGTACTGATAAGTACCCTATTCAAAAATATATTTCTCAAACAATGGATGAGAAAGCCAGTGATCTGCTTTTGAACATCTTATCCATGGAATGTCATCCAGTGTCCTAATGATAATTTCAAGACAACACACTATGGTGACACCTACCACAGTTGAGTTCATCATTTCCATTGTTGCAGTCCTGTTTAAAGTCACACACATTGCCAAGGGGAACAGACTGGCCATTCCCACAGTCAAACCCGGTACCAGGTGAGCCGGTGGGAGAGACTCCTGTAAACAGAACACTCAATATGCATTAACCTGGATGGGGATACTACACTTCTAGG